>NW_013665882.1:557506-569445 GCF_000517525.1 Limulus polyphemus
AACCCGGTTTCTAGCGTTGTAAGTCCGCAGATATACCGCTGTGCCACTGGGGGACATTTTTGAAGTGATAGACTACAGGAAAAACAGCTAGTCAACACTACCCACTGTCAACTCTTGGACTACTGCTTACAAACAAAGAGTGGGACTGAGTTTCATATTATAACGTCCCCACAGCTGAAATGGCGAGGATGTTCAATGGCAGGATTCAAACACGAGACACGCAGATTGCGAGTCAAATTGTGCTCTAACCACCAGACCATGCCAGACACGTGATTATACACATCCATATTAGAAACTATTGTTCTGGCCGGACAACCTTCTTTACGTGTTTCAGGAAGTTTACATCAAATATAAGGATGATCTTATCTTTAAATATTATTGTTGGGTAATTATTTTGTCTTTTAAGTTGTAATATATAACAGTAGAATTGTGTTTCCTTAGTCTTTGTAGGAATCTTTTCTTTATTTTAATGTTATCATTGAAAATATTATTTATGTTACAAATGTTCTATTGCCTTTTAACATGTTTTAATATAATAATTTATAATTTTCCCCCCATGATCTTTACTGCTAAAATTATTCTTTATTAAGATTATATGATCCATACTTAAAGCATTGAAACTTGTAGTAATTCTTCAAACAAACAACTTACGTTTTAGAGAAGGAATCGTAATTTTTAAATTTTGAGCTAACATTTGTTTTCTATTTCAGTTAAAACATAATTCGTTTTATCAAATATCACATCATCTGGATAATTAACAAAAGTATTGTTTATCTGACCTTTTGTTGTTCTGTTAAATTCACATATATGTTTTTGCTAGTTTTAAGTAATTGCTTATTATTTTGGGTATTACTAAAGTTAATTACATGTGTATAATAAATATAATTCACTTTTTAAACTCTTAAGTGTCCTCTACAAATTGTTTTTCAAAATTGTACTTAATTTATATTCCTGTTTAAGTTCCAAGTTTAATATTTGTTTTTAATATTGTAATATTGTGTAGATCAACAGAAATTATTCATTGCTGTTTAGAATTACCAAATTTAGGTGTAACTTCATTAATTTCAAATAAATCAAACATTTTTGATATAACTGATTTTTGTAGAATTTTAAGTGTAATATTTTTGTTTTCCCTTAATACAAGAATATTTTTATTAATAATTGTAACAATGGATGTATGTACAAAATATATGTACAGTAAGAAATTTTATGATCCAATAAATGACATCACACATTAAGATGAGATAACTTTAGATAGAATTAAATATTAATATTTCATATTTCTCATATGTTCATAATTAAATTAAGTAAAACTCTTACAAAATCTACCCCTATTTTTGTGTCGAATATCTAATTTCATAATTTTTGAGGATAATTTAGTGTAGGATAGAGGAACGCCAAATCTGTAATAAACTAAAAAACAACAACTACTGAAATTAATAAATAGCGGGAAAATAACATAAAACAAGCAAATTGTATTATATTTATATTAATTAGAATTTCAAAATTTACATAAATAAGGGCGATATCAGTAACGTGTTTCACCTCGTCCCATATTCTCCTTAATCCTTTCCTTCACGAGAAGCAGAGAAATGTGCAGGCAACAGGTGGAGTTTAATGGATGTTTATTTGATTCAGTTCTTCACTGTTAAGCTCATTATAATCGTTTAGTTATGATTATCATAATATTCATAACATATATAGTTATGGGGAATGCACTACAATTTACAATTTATGTGTTTAGTGCCAAACAAATGACTATACACTTAGTATTAAATTTCAAATATTCTGTTTAAAAATAAAACAAACACTCTTAACACACGCATACACACTAGATTAGCCATCACAACTCTGACAACATACTAGGGACAGTCAGCACATCTCTGACTCACACTCTAGGGACAGTCATCACAACTCTGACAACATACTAGGGACAGTCAGCACATCTCTGACTCACACTCTAGGGACAGTCATCACAACTCTGACACACACACTAGGAACATTCATTCCAACTTTGACACACATATTAGGGACAGCCATCACAACCCTGACAACATACCAGGGACAGTCAGCACAACTCTGATCCACACTCTAGGAACAGCCATCACAGCTGTGACACACACTCACTTGGAACAGCTATCACAACTCTGTCACACATTAGAGACATTCATTTCAACTCAGAGACGCGTCCACTAGGGACAGTTATACCAACTCTGACGCATCCGCTAGGGACAGTCATCACAAATCGGGAATAATTTCTGTATTTACTCACAACTTCTTCTTGAAGGAAGCAATGCATAGCCTGTGTGACGTCTGCTGCATGAACTGAGTTATGGTAAGGATTATCGACGTGGTAACTCGATTCGATAAGATCTAAAACGTAAAACAAAATATTATGTATTTTATTCATCAAAATAATCTTATATTTATCTGATGTATATTAAAACAAAGTTTCAGTTCACAATTCCTTAGCTTTCTGTGTGTCTTCTATGATTTGAACCAGTAACTATAGGGAACTAATGAGATGTTTCTCAGTATTTTCTGACGTGTCACTACTTTAGCTAATAAAACTTCAGCACCTTAAATAATTAAGGTAACTTTAAACGGAATTTATCATTAAAATATATCCTTATCGTTAATAAATGTTATAAAGAACAAATGTGCACGTAGAGTGAGGCCCACTCAACACGCTTTTAATTGAAGGCTCAAGAATCACGAAGTGGTTGAATCTACTTGTTAATTGTCGTTTGAAAGCTTTACAAGTTATCATTATTTTATCCAGCAGTAATCGACGTTTCTTTATATGGCTTATCTTGGTTTGTTTTATACTTTCGCACAAAGCTACGCAAGCGGCTATTTGAACTTAGCAGTCCCTAATTTTGAGCTGAGAGACTAGAGGACAAGAAACTATTCAAGGATACTACCGCCAACTCTTGGTTACTCTTATCAGACCTAACAGTGGCATTAGACCATCATTCTTATGGTGTACCCAGGGTCCAAAATGCGGAGCGCGTTTTTGCAAGAACTCGATATATAAATATATATATATATTTGGTAAACCATAATAAAAGATATAAAAGAATAATTTTATTCGGAAAAGTTAAGTGCACGTACTTTTCCGAATAAGGAGAGTAAAACATTACACTTGTCAAATTCACTTGGCTGTGGTATCAAAATAATTGTCAATATTATTTCTGTACTTACATTTTTTCTGGTAAGTTTAAAAACTTTACAATTTATTGTTGCCACGTGCATTTTTAGTATGGTGAGGTAATAAATTTCTGATATGTAAACAAATTCACAGGCAAAAAAAGGTGATTTCAAGCAAGAAGTTGTGGTTTTAATTATAAGGAACCTAAGGCGGCGTTGATTCATTGGGTTTACCTAATTAATCGCTGTTAAGATAATGATAAACTTATTCAAATACGAACGATAGGTGCTTTCATAGATGTGGGTCTTCACTTCAAATTTTCATACAATAAATTATTGAAATTACATCAAAGAAGAAAGTTTTGAGCATTTAATGATCTGCTTGAGAGGTTAAATTTTATATTGTTTAAAAGGCTAGGATGCAAGGAATCTTATCAGCCGGTCCTCAATATATACCAAGAACATGTAGAACATAGCTTACATTGTTTAAAAGGCTAGGATGCAAGGAATCTTATCAGGCGGTCCTCAATATATACCAAGAACGTGTAGAACATAGTTTACATTGTTTAAAAGGCTAGGATGCAAGGAATTTTACCAGTCGGTCCTCAGTATATATCAAGAACGTGTAGAACATAGCTTACATTGTTTAAAAGGCTAGGATGCAAGGAATCTTACCAGTCGGTCCTCAGTATATACCAAGAACGTGTAGAACATAGCTTACATTGTTTAAAAGTCGAGGATTCAAGCAATCACATTAGCCGGTCCTCAGTATATATATATATCAAGAACATGTAGTTATATAGTCACATGAATGAAAGGGTTGGGTATGTTGCTATGACATCCTATACGTGCTTAAGCGTTTTCTTGGCCCACGTTATGAACAAATCCACTAAATTCCCTTCTTGCCTAGAAGTATACTGTCATTAAACTACTATTAACGAACGAGGACTGCTTTGTGTGGTAAGAAAGAATGGCTCTGTAAAATGAATAAAGTTTAACTGTTAAAATATAAGTGTTTGTTTCACATGTCTGTATGACAGGCCTACCAAAAATTCACATCTTAATAAATATGTATATGCAGTATAAGAAATTTTAGTCGATTTTATTATAAAAAATAACAATAATAGCTGAATGCAATATAAATATAGAGTCAATCGTGTCTTATGGACAGCGTATATTTCACTTTTTTTCTGGTTTATTCTTGTAAGAGGAATGATAGAATTTTTAGGAATTTCTATGCAACGTATTAACACAAGCATGGAAGTTTACTCTGAGTAAAGTTACATGCCAGAGATAAGTTCTGGAGAGGAAAGTCGATACTACGTTATTTAGACTCTTCTCAGACAGAGAAAATTTGAAGATAATGAGTACGTAACGATATTGATTTGGTTTCATACTGTCACCTCAAGCGCGTAAGTTAATGACGTCTTTAGTTGACTTTCTGGGAGCATTCGTAGTCATAAGTTAATGGATTTCATTCTTTTACTGTCAGTTTATAAATAAACAATTCTCCCAGTGACAGTTTGTTTTTTAGATACACAGGAAAAAACATGTTTTAATATCTCATTATTAATCTGAAACTTGAAACTGGCAAAATCTAGGAAGATTTAAAGGGAATTCCCTTTCTTCATGGAGGTAAATATGTCGAAACTCACACGTGGGAAGAGGTTGAAACAAAGGATTATACAGTGGGTCCTGTAGATGTGTAAGGAGTTAATACTATGTTGTCGTCAAGATGGTATTTTCCTATATTAGCAGTTGTTTTAAACAAGAGTGGGTGAGTTGAAAGGAGTTGATTAGTTACAAATAGTTCTTACAACTCTGAAAAGTATGGTTAGCAGCACATTGTAAGACTTGTTTTAAAAACTAGCAGCTATTTTAAGGAAGCATTGTGAGTTTAAAAGAATTACTTATTCAGAAAGATTTCTTATAACTGGAACTCAAAAGAGGTATAGTGTTGGCAATACACCAAGTAGCAGTAAAAATTTACTAATCATCAAATATATTCTTATACAAGTTTCAAAATGTAAAAGAATCGTTGATAATTTCATTATTTGGGCTTACATCAATCTAGGGCGGTGCTATGGTAGAAAACAACACCGTTTGTTCCGCCGATCAGTGATGGTGTAGAACAGGTAACATACATAATAGGTTTAGAACCATAATCCCTTAAATACACACACGCAGAGAGAGAGAGAGACTGGTCATTTCATACTTACTGAAACATTTATAGACTTTTAGTACATCCAAGTGGAACTTCCCGATTAGCCCGTATTGGTGGAATAAGTGGACCAACAACACTGACAAAGAATGTCCTCCAGTGGCCACGTCAAGCGTAAAAGTGCTGAAGGCCCATTGCCCAGAACTTGCAATAAGACACTTGAAGGAAAGAAACAATAAGTGAAAAATGATATGATTCCATACTTTATATATTAAAAATACTCGCATTTATTTTCTATTTTGAAAAGGGTAGTGTAACAGTTCAAAATTTATTATATAAAATGTTAAGGATTTTGTTTTTAGTTTTTTAGCATATATACGTAACACAATGGCAGTATAAAACAAGACATCTCTCTTTACAACAAATGTATCTAGTCTGTAAACAAAACCATATGGTGACAGAAGGCTTTTATATGAGTTGTTGTGGATCTCTATAACATGAGTTTACATCAGTAAAGGCAAGTAAGGGCATTTTACTTGTCATTTAGACATGAGTTGTTGTGGATCTCTATGATATGAGTTTACATCAGTAAAGGTAACTAAGGGCATTTTACTTGTCATTTAGACATGAGTTGTTGTGGATCTCTGTAACATGAGTTTACAACAGTAAAGGTAACTAAGGGCATTTTACTTGTCATTTAGACATGAGTTGTTATGGATCTCTATAACATGAGTTTACATCAGCAAAGGTAAATGAGGGCATTGTACTTGTCATTTAGACACGAGTTGTTATGGATCTCTATCACATGAGTTTACATCAGCAAAGGTAAATGAGGGCATTGTACTTGTCATTTAGACATGAGTTGTTGTGGATCTCTATAACATGAGTTTACATCAATAAAGGCAAGTAAGGGCATTTTACTTATTATTTACACATGCGTTGTTGTGGATCTCTATGATATAAGTTTACATCAGCAAAGGTAAGTAAGGGAATTTTACTTGTCATTTAGACATGAGTTGTTGTGGATCTCTATAACATAAGTTTACATCAGTAAAGGTAAGTAAGGGCATTTTGACTTGTCATTTAAATAAATGCTGTTTTTGTAAGTGAGTAAATGAGAATTAAGTGCACTTTAGATTGTTACAGATGTCACCTTATGTCACTACATATATATACATTGTTTACCTTTCGCGGGTGTCGAAATATTAAGAGAAAAAGGCTGAAAATAATTTCAACGTGAGCCATTGCAATTATTAATTCTTGCATAGTTTCATGAGATAGTATTATGATCTTTTATCAAACAAACTAAGAAACTTCGAACTTAAAGACTGAGCTCGACGTCGGCGGAGGTATTTTGGTGATCTATTCAATAGATCGAGAACCGGAAATTCTTCTGTTACGAATGATTGGTAGTACGAATACTTAAGTCACAGATTTAACTCTAGCTATAGAATAGTGTACGAGTAACAAAGCGACAACATAAGAGAATAGAAATCCCCAGCATGGTTGACTACTCCCCTATACATATACTCGTTATGGTGTGGTAATATAGAAAATTATGTGATAGGAAACATATCTCAGTTGAAGTACAGGTTGATTAAATTACGTTTTTTCCAGTAGTAGACTAACTTATATAAATAACATTCAAAGTGGTTACTTTTATAAACCGTAACACGACACGACTATTAAGTTGTAATACACAAGTGTTGGTAGAGTCTGACTTCTACAAAAGCAACTCTATATCTCGTTTAAGCTGCTATTGCATGACTTCGATATCAGAAGAAACATTTTAATTCAATTTGAAAATGTAGCAAATTAAATGTAAGAAAAATTATCTACGTTCTTATTGAATAATGTTTACGAGTGTCATGTTTGACGGCAGGAAAACAACAACAAACAAATCGAGATGACGAATCTCTTAATGATAGCAATGATGCTATCTTAATTTGTAGCTTACTGATACCGTTTTTTTATTAATATATCTGTTTTTTTTCAAGTTTATGAAGTTTGGATTTGTTTTTATTTCTACAATAAGGCCACTTCAAATCACACTGATATAAGTGGCCGCACATGGTTTCTAACACCAAGTTGAAATGTTACTGTTTTAGTTCAGGCCATATTCTGATGCACTGAGCTTAGGAAATTAGAAAATACCTGTACAACTCCGTTGTAAGTATCGTCAAGGCCGTGTTGCTGGCAAATGTGTGGCTTTAGTATTGGTTGGTGGCGTCTAGATCGCTGTAAAGTTCTAAACTGACCTCTGAGACGATAACCTCTGACATCTAGGTTTAGGTCTAAAAGAAGAAAAATATAAGAAAACAATAATCTTTACACGGACAATAAAATTAGATTTTATGTCTAATCAGTTTTGTGGCCGTCACAGTAACCTTTACAAAGAAGTGACACTTGCAAGAAGAAATAAACCAAGGCAATAAATACTAGCAACATTGTTTGCAATATAAAGACATTCCGTAGGCTTCCTTGAATAGCATTCTCTTCTGCTGCAGTAACTGGGCTGAATTTGTCGTGGCTCAAGTCCTTTCAGTCTTTCTTGGCTCATTAAGTTTCTCTTTATTATTTTCAATTTGATTTTGTTTGTCTTCTATTAAACACTAAGCTGCAAAATGAGCTGCTGCTGCTGTGCCCACTGCAGGAAACAAACAGCGAATTTTAATGATAGAGGCTCTCAAGCTTACCGCCGATACATTGGAAGGTCATTTTATATTTTGAAAAATATATCTTTTAAACTCGCGATGGATTCTGGTAGCGTTAGAAAAAGCAACAAAGTTGACACACGTACACCTGAAGACATTAAACAGCATTTGACAATTAAGAAATAAGAAAAGTCTGCAACAAAAGTTGTATCAAAAGTGTCCTGATATAAATCTCATAGGAAAGAGACAAGATGCATGATGAAGACTAGCAAGGAATCACTTTAAGTATTTTTCTTACAGAACATCTATCGTCTTCATTACGTACGTATAAGTCACTCGCATACTAGGACTTGGCTGGTTCAGGAATAGCATATTTGTGTGCAACCGATTTCAATCTTAGGTCACTCGTAATGTTTAAGAGTCCTTCAACCGTCACTTTTGAGATAACTCCACAAAATTACATTTTTACTAGGCATACACACTTCACTTTCAAGTTTGGTTAGATGTTCAATGTTTTGGAGAGAACGATAACACCCTTTTTGGCTTCACTGATGTATTTGGAAGACTGCAAAAGAACCTCATTCAACACATCAAGAATTTTATTCAGAACCACAATTACGATCAGGAGCTCAAACTTTTACAATCTGCTCTTCAGATATTGATACTTCTTATTGCTAAGAACGTTAGTCAAGGCTTTCCCGATTTCTGAGTAAAGTTAATTCACACCCATCAAAGAAACAATTCAACCAGACATGTGATATGGTTTCTTTATAGTGGCCCCTGGTTCTTTATGTATATAATCCAACCATATCCCATTGATTTACGGTGAGGCTTAAAATCACGTAAAGTTCTTGAAGCACTGTTAGTAAAACAAACAACAACAACAACAAACTATTCACTTGTGTAACGCTTTTAAAGCGTCATTGATATACAAGTACACTTTACGAACTATGCGTTTGGCGATTTTTCATTAATTGCCTTCTGTATACCAAAGTGTTTCACATTCAAGATATCAGTTCATAAGGGTAATTTTTTCTCAATAAAGTTTAGTATAGTACTTCATTACGACTGGCAACAGCGCTCTAGGCTTAGCATGTCTTGGTGGCTAGAGTGCTCGACTTGCAACTTGCAGGTTTGAATTCCCGTCGTCAAACATGCTCGTCCTTTCAGCCGTGAATGCGTTATAATGTACGGTCAATCCCACTATTCGTTGGTAAAAGAGTAGCCCAAGAGTTGGAGGTGGGTGGTGTTGATTAGTTGCCTTTCCTCTAGTCTATCACTGCATAATTAGAAACGGTTAGTGAAGATAGCCCTTGTGTAGCTTTGTGCGAAATTCAAAAGAAACAAACATCGCTCCGGTCTTTAATTTGAAGAAACCCGAGAAATCTTTCGATAACGTTCACTTTCTCAGGTCTATCATTCCCACATCTAGTGAGCTGGACATAGAAGAACACTTGACTAGTCTATTTTTGAAATGTGTCTATCCATGGTAATGAAATAAAATCGTGTGGCTTTAATGTTACTCACAAGCTTACTTTCCAAGATTTTTGATAAAGCCCGTATCAATATATTCTGCATATTAAGACTTGGTTACTTCAGAATTTCGTCTAGCATGTTAATGAGTAGTTTAATTAGGATATTGAATTTAGTTAAAAGCAACATCTGTGACAAAATATTCACTGTTCACTTCATTGGTTTATTTTCGAATGACCTCTAAAAATTGAGAAATTTTTAACAAAATAAGAACCACTTTTAGCAGCCGCTGAAAAACTTGCGAGATACATTTGTTCGCTTCTTTGCTTCACGCTTCAGATTCTCGTCCACAGTTCAATGTTACCTCCACTACTCAAGGGCCATACACACGGCATTATACACACTAGAACATTAATAATTCTGCAGTTTCTATTCCAAGCACTTCCACTCACAGTATGTTATTGGAATGAATGGTTAGTAGGTTTGTTTTATTCGATAAAGAGACAACACGTTTCATAATCTGCTCAGTTTCGTTTTGGAAAGTACCATAATAATATGATTGATTGAGCTAACTCTAGCTTCATCGTGCTGCTGAAAATACATGTGTTTATAAACACGCATCATTTGTTGTTGTTTCTCTTGGGAAATGATTCATTTGGTTTGAAGAATCCATGTTCTATGATAAATATTTTCGTGTTTAATAGCAATAGGGGAATTTCTCCTGGAGGTTATGAGATCTATTGGAGCTGATGGTGTTATCGCATGTTTTTCAATGTGCCACAGTCTCCTTGTTAAGGACAGGATTTATCTCAGTTTCAACTATAATTCTGTATGATAGGTACGTTTGTCTCAATACTCAGGTAATGTTCTTGAAGTTCCTTAGTTAATTCTAGTTCTTTCACAGTTGCTGATGTTATGTCTGTATATTTACCTCCTCCATTTTGTTCTAACAGCTTTTTAACTGTAAATTAATTTCCCTTCTTTTCTCACAATTTTGAAAATAAAACCTTGTTATCCAAGTCTGAACTAACTGAAATGTCCTCTGAAATGTGATGTCGATTCATATATGACATCTTAGAAACTTGGCATCATGGAGTTGAAAACATATTCTGCTTTCTTGATTTTCTCAACAACTAAACACTTTAATATCGTTCTCACCTTAAATCAGACAAAAAGCACAAAATAATTACTTTTCATGGACACACTGGCTACGATTTAAGGAAAATGTTATCAAAATTAACGTGTATCGTTATTTTTTAACGTCCAAGGAAATAAAAAACAATAAGAACCTAGAATCAAAATCACACACGAAGCCAGGTCTTTCCATAAACAAGAGCGTAGGCAACGGGGGTTTGCTCTGCCACAAAACTGACCATGGATAACATATCATAACCTCATTATAATATGGTGCAAAAATAATGATAAAATACGGTATAAGAAATAATTTGTATAACAATACACACTTTACTAATAATAGGCTAAAAATAACAGTATTCATGATAGCTCATTTTCTTTGGTTAAAACAATATTAAGAAAATAAATTTAATAAAGCTATATTTATATTTATTTTTTATCAAAGCTTTTAAATAAGAATTATTTACATTACGTTGTGGAATCGATTCCAATTCAGGAATCTATTCTGGAACATTGGTTAGGTCTGAAATTTAACTTTAACGTAAGGATAAAAATTGTTTTTAGGCTAATTGAAAACATAGTGTACAAACACATGCCATAAAGAATGCTGCACATGTTACACACGAGGAACCGAACGAAAACCACTCTTGAGAATTTCAGAACATGTGAAGGCTGTTCATCGATGTCATACTGATTCGAGTGCTGTAGCAGAACATTACACGAAGTACCAATTAATAGAGATATTATTTCTGTAGACATTTTCTACTACATCTTTATTCAAACAGCAAAAGAACTATTTTTTTTTTATACAGAAAACCTACACCTAGAGATCAATCGGGAAGATGGCTTGGTTTGGTAATGATAGGTATAACTACAACTTTGTGTTTCTAAATAAACTTACGCGGATAATCGTAAATAACATACGTATATTTATTTAACACATATTAATTGCTAATCCATACCATTCGGAATATACATAAGTAAAATAGTACTGTCTGTTGTATGTTCATGTAACTACCTCGCATGGTGTGGATGGATCTTCAACCAAGTTGGTATGGAGGTTCATTAGACCCATGCGGGGATACATACAAATTTTCAGTTTTGCGTTTTGTGTTTTTTATGGGCGTTTTTACGTTTATTTAATTAACATCTTGTGGATGGATCTTCAACAAATTTGGCATGAAGATTTGTTGGGTATGTTAAACTTTCCAATGTATTTTAAACCTGAATACGTAATGTTGCATATCTGCTTGTTTGATAATTTCCGGTATAAATTCTTTCAGAGAAACTTCAGCGATAGAAGTCCATTCTTGATTAAAACTAGTTTATTCTTTGTCAATACAAACTTTGTAATACACTTAACAACG
>NW_013665882.1:569788-575812 GCF_000517525.1 Limulus polyphemus
AGTTGCCAGAAAAATTCTTGATCCTTCCAGAAACTCCAGCGCGCATGCTCTCAACATCGTGTGACTTCCGCTGTCGTAACAGTACATTCTACTGTTTCTTCCAATAATGTTTTATCCAACGGTACTGTTATGACATGCAATTTATTATTGTTTAGCACGCACATTTGTATCTAAATCTCTCACAACAGCAGTTTATATGACTTTTGTCAACGATTGTATTATTATGATGTATAAAGCTTTAATTTAGTATAGCATGATCTATTGAAGAGTAGTGTGTGTGTGATATTACATCACAATTAGACCGATAATAAAGAATTAAAATTCAAGTTAAGATATATTTATTAAAGCCATCAATGGCTTCCAAGAATTTTAAATTTAAACATAACACGAATGCAGATCATTCATACATAAGACTAATATATTTATAAATCTCTCACTGTGCTAGGCCTATATGAGCGGGAATACAATAATCATTTCTCCTGATGAAGCCGTAATGGGGAAACATTACGAAAATTAAATTGAACCAAAATATAATACAGTTTATTTTCTGAAGTATAGTGTATAATTAAAGATATATATTACAAACTTTTCAGCGGGCGTTACGAATATTCAAATCTCAACATAAAGTAAGAGTTGCTGACAACCGCCAAGACGATGGGAATTTATAATTTTAAATAAAAATAAATTTTTTATGGTGAAAAATAAATACAAGCACAAACATACATTTATCTATGTATATATATGTATATTTCAAACACCAATTCAGTAATAAAACTGGGTTCAATAAGTTTGTATTATAAAACGATTTAGACTGTCACAATATAGTATATATTTTTCTGAAATAATATATCCACTTTATATAAAAATGGTCAAGGGTATTATTTTGTGTTTCAAGCCTGATGACTGAGAATGTTTTTCTTTTACACTTATCACAGGTATAGCTTCGAACCAAGATAGGTTACTTGGTCTTTTTCTGTTACTTGGATAATAAACAAAATATTTATCTGTTACTCCATCAAATTTGTTTAATTTACCTCCTTCTACATGCACTAGTCGGTCCATAAAACCAAAATACCATCTCACCTATCACTATGCCACTAACGTTCTACTCTAGTTTTTCTTCAATAAACTCATCCACCAGTCAGCGAAAAACAACTCATTCTTCTTCTACCTTTTATCAAAATTCATCGGTCTGGCCTACAATTGATTCACTCTTTTGCTGCCACGCTACATTGTTTTTCAAGGTAAATTGTTAAGCTACCGTTTCTATTTTTATCACAGCCTAGTGGTTAAGACGCTCGACTCGCAATCTGAGGGTCGCAGGCTCGAATCCCCGTCCCAACAAACATGCTCTCCGTTTCAGCCATGGAGGCACTATAATGTGACGAACAATCCAAGTGTTAGTTGGTAAAAGAGTAGCCCAAGAGTTGGCGGTGGATGGTGATGATTATCTGCCTTCCCTCTAGTCTTACACTGCTAAGTTAGGAACGGCTAGCGTTGGTAGCCCTTGTGTAGATTTGCGCGAAATTCAAACCAAACTCTTTTTATCTTCCACCAGTCTTTATTTTTGATGATCCATTCTTCTTTATTTCTCATTATCCACTGATTAATCAATGACTTTTCCATTTCTCAGAATTATTCACCAGTTTGATATTTAAGCGATTCTCTGTTTTTTCGTTCACTATTATCATTCGTCAGTTTGATCTAAACCTGAATCCCTCTTATTTTACTTCTTACTTTACATCCATTATTTTTTTTCTTCAAACAATCCAATAACCTTCAACAATACGTTGTTCATCTACCAGGCTGTTCACGAAATTAATCCATTATACACACACATATATATACTACTTTTCTGTATACCTATTCAGCAGACTAAATCTCCTATTTTCCATCATCTATTGTTTTGTTTCTTCACAAAACTGACTTAATCTTCATTCATAGAATTCATAGTTTTACTTCTGAAACTGGTGTACTTTTTTTAATCCTTTTTTACTAGGATCACTTGGAAAATAAATAAATAAAAAGATAAACATCAAAAATAAGCAGGAAGAAAAGTGGACATTAAATATCTTTGAACAAATATACATAATTGTTCAAGTAGCATAAAGTCAAAACAGTATTCAGAAATTAAACCACAATACGATCATAGCTAGTACACACCAAATCACCCAGAGGCTCAATGGAGAGCAAACACATAATTTACAACATCCCTTGTGAATATGGTGTCTAAGACTTTGTAATCCACAAAAGGTAGAATTCAGGGGCATAACAGACGGACAATCGAAACTTTGTCATGCCGATTTATCTGAAATAGTATGAAACATCATACCGGAGAAGGTAATACAATAAAATGTTCTAGTACAAAAATATTGGGATATGAACCACACAATGATGAAAATAAGAGAAATATTCTATATCCATCTAACTGACAATATATTCAGTAAATCTAACACAGAAGCCAACATAATCTAGACACTCCTTTTGTAAACATTTAAAGAATTAGCAGATGGAAGGCCTAATGGGAGAGGCGTTGTATGAGTGAATAGCAAGCCAATCGTTCTATCGAAAAATTTAGGCTGGAATCCCGGCTGTTACCACCACTAAAAAAGTCCCTCTTATGACCTCCCAGAAGAAGGCAAGAGATAAACAGCCGGGACACAGGTTATAAATTAGTAAGTAATTAGTACCTAGTAAGAATAATAATGATAAAAATAGTAGCTAGTTAATAATTAGACTTATGTGATTGTATAGGCTACTAAGCATGACAAGAATTGATATCAGAGCACCAAGTCCTTTCTGTTAGTACGATATTAGTCTTATTCACTTATTTGCGTAATAGTTAAATGAGACCATTTATTTTATTTAAGTGTTTAATGATATAAATATATATATTTAAGTGATTAGCACAAAATAGTAAAAAAAAGAAAAAAAAAGAGAACATAATATACAGGAAATTGTTAGCTCATGATAAACGTTCTCCTCAAAAACCTATTGTAGACAGAACTGAAACGTAGGAAGAAGGGGCAATCTTTAATTATTCTTAACTGTGCGTTTAATGCGTTAATACTTACTATTAAACACTGCAACGCTCTCTAACACGTTTTTGTAGTGGAACAAGTGCAATGAATATGAATGATACTTAATTAACCATGGCGGAACATTTTTTGATGATAATACATTTCTTTAGAAATACAATAATTGTTATTTATCATTAGTTCAATAGTTAACAATACAATAGAAATACAATAATTGTTATTTATCATTAGTAAGTAGTTAACAATACAATAGAATTACAATAATTGTTATTTATCATTAGTAAATAGTTAACAATACAATAGAAATACAATAATTGTTATTTATCATTAGTTGGATAGTTAACAATACAATAATTGCTATTTATCATTAGTTGGATAGTTAACAATACAATAATTGTTATTTATCATTAGTTGAATAGTTAACAACACAATAATTACTATTTATCATTAGTTGAATAATTAACAATACAATAATTGTTATTTATCATTAGTTGAAAAGGTAACAATACAATAATTGTTATTTATCATTAGTTGGATAGTTAACAATACAATAATTGCTATTTATCATTAGTTGGATAGTTAACAATACAATAATTGTTATTTATCATTAGTTGAATAGGTAACAATACAATAATTGTTATTTATCATTAGTTGAATAGGTAACAATACAATAATTGCTATTTATCATTAGTTGAATAGGTAACAATACAATAATTGTTACCTATCATTAGTTTAATAGGTAACAATACAATAATTGTTTTTTATCATTAGTTGAACAGTTAACAGTTGATAATAAAACGTGAATTAAGTGCACAGGAAATTGTAGCTCCTATTCAGAGAGTATTTCTAATGTTGAACTAAGAAAGTCAACTATGCCTATCAATGTTTAAATTTAGATATGATATTCTTTATATGTTATTACTAGGTTTATCGAGCGGAAAAAGTCGTGATACTTTGGAGGTCATTATTATTAAAGTGGGGAATATTTATTGGTCATTCCTTAAATAATGTTTTCACCTATCCCCCCATACCCAGATACACAGAAAGGGAGTCGTAACAAGTGCTGGTATAGATTTCTATGTGATCCCATCAACGAGGTCATTGAATAAAATCATCATCAACAACGTGATTCTTTAAACAACAAATTATATTATTTGACAATAAAAAACTCATTTCATACAATCATTAATATTTTGCTTTCTCTTAGCCTATTGTGCAGTATCAGATATAATGATTCAAAGTCAAAAAACCAACGTTTGTGTAGAGAGTTCATCGCACTTTATAAGAACGAGATGCACACGATAGATAATACAGTGGTGTGACATTGAAGTTGCGAGACGTGGCGCCAAAGACGATATGTTTAGCATATGTATACCTAATGCATGAAACATTCCCAACCATTCAACCTGCAGCACTGTCAGGGACAGACTTATGGCTAATGGAATATGTCATAGTCTTCTCCGTTGAAGCATAATTGTATAATGAGATAGATTGATAAATGAGATAGATGCAAAGGGTACAATACCATGAAGAAAGGGGACTTAAGTATTCTTCCGCAAAGGAAAAAGTTCGAATTGCAGACTTCAGTGCTTTCTTAAACGTTCTGTTGTGCCTCTACTCTCATTTGCAAAGCCTACGCGATAAGGCTGGGCATGTCTCCTGCTATTGTTAGCAAGATGCCGTGATCTTACAAGGCTAAAATTTCAGAAGTTTCCAGCTATACCCCTAAATCAGTGGTTGTTATTATGAGTTTTTGTTTGTTTATTTTAGAGCAAAGCTACACAATAAGCTGTCTCCATTCTGTCCACCACGGGGAATAGAATCCCGGATCGTTGTAGGTTCGTAAAATTACCGCTTACCCACTGGAGGGATATTATGAAAAAGATGATCGAAGAAAACGGAATCACTACAATCCCTTTCGACCACATACCTGTCAAGACCAATGATGCTGTTATAGTGAACCTTAGTGCTTCTAGTTTTATTTCATGTTCATCCACAGTTGAGAGATTGTGTAAAGTTGTTCACGAAGTGGTGTCTATGATTAATGTCATATTGTTTGTAGAAGCTTGTGACGCTTAATAAAAATTATGGTTTGGGGCTATAGGACGTTATCACTGAAATATGAATGAACATGATGGACGATCGAAGAAGTAGTTCCAAAGGCAGCACGGGACACGTAGCATCATTTTTGCGAAGTATCATTATCCAACAGTATACATTGCTATAGCTTTTTAAAAACGAATATGTACCCATCGAGAAATAGTTAGAATTATAGTTAATTGTAAACTCAATTTTGGTAGATTCTATAAAAAAATAATTAGCAGAAACGTAAATTATTCATACATGTGCCAGTATTTGATTTTCTTTATTTGGTTGGAAAATCAGCTGAATGGACTTCACCTGGTTCAACTAATATATTTTGATTATGATGAACCTCTGTAACTGGTAATTAGATCATTTTCTTTAATTCATGACTATTCCAAAACGTATGATTTATTTATATAATGGCTTTTCTTTAAATTACTGTCACCACACCTTATATCTAGCTTCCTTTCAGATACATTTGGAGATGATAAAAAATTTGGCGTTCTTCATTTGATAATTTAATGATATAAACACAAAAAAAGTGTTCATGAAAAGATGATAAGTTCAAGCAGTTGTTGCTGCTTTAGCGTAAAGCTGCACAATGGATTATAGCCATATGTGTTCGTAAACTTATCGTCGACTGTAACTTGAAATTTAAACCATGACGCGGAAGATAAGTGGAAAAACTATTTATGACTACAGCTATTTTATTAAAAACCATCTGACCATATCTTTTTTTTTCATACACGCTTTTTGTAAGAATAATAAGGTTTACCAATGGTTCGTCGTTGGTCTTCAAAAAAAAAAAGTAAAACTATACACCTGGGAAAAAGTTAAGCACTCCCAAATATTTTTCAGGATTGCTTATTGAAAATATGGTTTAATTTTCATGATGTTGAGC
>NW_013665882.1:576778-585313 GCF_000517525.1 Limulus polyphemus
CTAGGTACACGCATTTTAACTCAATCCTAGGTACACGCATTTTAACTCAATCCTAGGTATAAGATTTTAACTCCATCCTAGGTACATGCATTTTAACTCAATCCTAGGTTCACGCATTTCAACTCAATCCTAGGTACACGCATTTTAACTCAATTTTAGGTACACGCATTTTTACTCAATCCCAGGTACACGCATTTTAACTCAATCCTAGGTACACGCATTTTAACTCAATCCTAGGTACACGCATTTTAACTCAATCCTAGGTACACGCATTTTAACTCAATCCTAGGTACACGCATTTTAACTCGTTATTCTTCAATCTTCTGTCTTCTACATTAAACTAGCTTTCTTTTCTCTTACTCATAATCAATGCATTCATTTGTACGCGAATAAACTCGATCCATTCTATACACACACAAGTATATATATATGTACTTACTTTGAAGAAGCATATTTTCTGAGTGGGAGATGTCGGAAGTTTTTTTCATATGTTCCACTACTGTACTTTCGTTTGTGCGTTCTGATAAACAGAGAAGGAAAACGATAAATGTAGAATTTTTATTAAACTGCCAGTTGCTTATATTTTTCTTTACAGCGATGATAGGCAAAAGTACGTGCATCTTGAGCACCACTAATATGAAATGTTTTCAATAACTGATAGCTTTAAAAATGAAGATTACCAAATTATTACTTTTTCTTATAAAACAAGAGTAGTTATAGCAAAGAGAATTAATCAAAGTTAAAAATGATGTGGAAACTGTACTGCAGATTTTACGAGACATCTCAATATAAATATTTAATCGTATTGTTTTATCGGTGGTGCACCCTGTTAAAACTGTTTAGGTTCTAATAAGCACAAAAAAAAGTTTTCGTATGATTCTCAGACTACGGTTTGGATTTTATTAAATTTTTCGCGCTTTTAGGCCCATTTCATATATTAGAAATAAACTAGGCCTATATATTATTGAGAGAAGGTAATAAACATGAAGGTTGTGTTTAATGAGAATTATTTTAATGAAGATTTTTTACTGTTAATTGAACGCAAGGTGATCTTAACATGTTGTTTGTAGACTTTTAATATCTGCCATCTACAGAGCTGGATTAACGTTGAGCTACTGCGACCACTATTATGTTATTGTGAATAGAAAGGCTATATACAAACGTTTAATCCAATTATTTGGAAAGTGTACCCTGTGTGATGAAGTAGTCGCCAATCTCCATAGTATTTTTTGTATTAAATTCCATCAACTGAGGAGAACACTAAGAAATATGAAGCATATGTTTATACAAAAATACGAATTTAAAGCCTTCTTATGAGAGCGGATAGAATATGGAAAAAAGTCAGATAATTATGAACAAATAAGAAGTGCGCGTACTCGAGAGAATATTTCAATCGCTTTACTTGCGCATCCTTTCGACACGCCTTCATGAGAAGCATACATGTTCTGTATCGATATGTATCACTTAAATTAGATCGTTGTATTCTAAGAATCAAATATGCTCGTCCTATATGGTTACCGTCTGGGCAGGCCACCCAAGTGTAAAAAATTCTTGGCTTTCAGAATTACCGACCCCCAGTGGCACAGCGGTATGTCTGCAGATTTACAACGGTAGAATCCGGGTTTCGATACCCGTAGTGGGCACAGCATAGATAGCCCATTGTGTAGCTTTGTGCCTAATTACAAACAAACATTCCAGAATTACCGCCCGATCCCAAAAATTAGTTGCGATTAAGATCATTACGAAAAGAAGGGGCTCGGCATGGCCAGGTGGTTAGGGCACTCGACTCGCAATATGAGGGTCGCGGGTTCGAATCCCCGTCCCACCAAACATGCTCGCCCTTTCAGCCGTGCGGCGTTATAATGTGACGGTCAATCCCACTATTCGTTAGTAAAAGAGTAGCCCAAGAGTTGGCCGTGGGTGGTGATGACTAGTTGCCCTCCCTCTAGTCTTTCACTGCTAAATTGGGGACGGCTAGCGCAGATAGCCCTCGTGTAGCTTTAAGCAAAACTCCAAAACAAACAAACAAACAAACGAAAAGAAGAACAAGAAATATTCCAAGAATTAAACCACGCACAAGAGTACATCATGCATGTGACCATTTCTATTGTTACAAAGCTTGTGGCACGTACGTAAACAATACAATATAGACGTTATTGTTATATAAAGAAAGAATATCTTGCATTGTGAAATAGCCGAAATGGGAAAGTTTAATATAATTAGTTAAACTGATAAAGTAATGTTGAAGTTATTATTGACGAGAAATATATTTAAATTTAAGAGAGCGTCCATTCACTATGTTTATTCATTGTTGGTTTATATTTTTCTATAAAGAGCAACTCCTTAATTTTTCGATCTAAGATCTGAGGATTTTAAACGTTATCGTGCAATCCGTTCTAGCTATACCATCACTCACATATAGTAAACTACATACACCCTTTTACGTCTACTTTGTTTACGTCCTGAACATGTTCAATGACACATTCAGGGAATGGCTTGTTTGCTTGTTATTAAGCACAAAGCTTCAACAATAGGCTATATGTGATGTACCCACCACGGCTATCGAAACCCGATTTTTAGTTTTATAAGTCTTTAAATTTACCGCTGAGCTACTGGGGGGGGGGGGGTGTTCATGGAATGGTCTTCCAGTAGATGGCCTTACATTCTATACATTCTATTTTATTTGTGACATTCTTTGTTAAACAGTTTCCTTTCATATATGAGGAGTCAACAAAACAGTTTTTTGCAGTGTGTTTGAACGTGGATCTAGTAAGGGTCTGTTTTCTAGTCACGCCTGATTTCTGTAAAACTCTACTTGGGAAACCGGACATTTTCACAACTCTGCGTAATATGCGATATCACCCAAGTAGATAGAGTATCCTTGTACAAACTTTATGTTGATGATAAGAAAGTTAACCTAAAAGAAAATGTAAAAACATTGTTTATCAGGAAACATTTTCCCAAAGAAAAACGAATAACAAAATTAGTTGAAGAAATTATCGTAAAATAAAAAATATTAAAAATACATTGATAAAAGGAAAGTGTGATATAAAGAAAACTATACAAATTATTTTTATAACAGGGATAAAAAAACAAAGACACAAAACAAATGTAAAAAAATACATTGTTAAGATGGAATCATATCGTAGTTCATAAATACAATGGTATAAGAGAAATATGCTCCAAAGCAAACTGTAAAAAAATATTTTGCTATCAAGAACGTATATCCCCCAAAATGTGTATTAAGGCATTGTTACCCAAAAGCACGTTCTTTTTTCAAAAACAACGGTGCAAGTAGTATAGTAAATGTTGTCAGAACTATCGAGTTAACCAAAGATCTCTAAAATAAATTAAAATATTTTTTTTTTTTTTACAAATGGATGATTGCATCACGTTATTTTATCACTAGAAAAGAAAGCCTGCCTCAGCAAACCCTATTTTTGAACTGGTATAATAGATAGAAGGCAGCTAGCCAATAGCCAAGAGTGGAATTTGTCTGCCACACGTTTACGACCCCAAAGTGCGGAGTGTGATTTTGGAACAAAAGCACGCGAAGCACGAATCTTCAGGTTCAAATTCCGGCAGGCTGACCAGAAGTAAGCTATATGAAATCCGGAAAACAGTCTAGCTATCTAATATCTACTGGGTTTTGAGTCCGTTTTACGTCACCATATAGTAACCTAAATTATATTGAGTTACTGTATGGTGAAGTAAAACCGATTCAAAACCCAATATATATTATATACACTTCACCATATAGTAACCTAAATTATATTGAGTTACTGTTTGGTGAAGTAAAACCGATTCAAAACCCAATAGATATTATATACACTTCACCATTATACGAGGTCTAACGATATTTCTTTGGGTTGCTGACCAAAACCGTGCTGATGAGCCTTGGATAGGCGAACCTGCAGTCCAC
This sequence comes from Limulus polyphemus, assembly GCF_000517525.1. Classification (NCBI taxonomy): domain Eukaryota; kingdom Metazoa; phylum Arthropoda; class Merostomata; order Xiphosura; family Limulidae; genus Limulus; species Limulus polyphemus. Next base: position 580,701 of record NW_013665882.1, read on the forward strand.
AGCAGAAGGTACGGCCTATCAAGGAATTCATTAGGCCTTTATGTCAAATATTCCCCTTTCAATTTCACCTCTTTAGCTTATATATACAATCTAGCTATCTGATCCGAAACAAAGTATATCTTAACATAATTAACTTCTACTAAATGTATAAGGTGGGCAAGTAACAACAAAATAAGTAATGTGAAATTGAGATTAGCCAATTTATATGCCAAATACAAATATATTAACATCAAATATATACTAAATTTTGATCTCGCTTTTCATAACACTTCATAAAGTTAACTTAAGAATTTTTTAGTTTCAACAGATGTATCACGCTTGCTCTCCTCAAATTAACTGTAACTTAAGGACTTCCACAATAACAGTGAAATTATATACTTGTAACAAATATGATTAACATAATACATAATACACGACGAACTAAGTCATTTGCTACAAGTTACTTATAATATAGTTAGCTAAAACACTGTATTATTGTCACTTTGAATCAGGAAGGTTCGTTGAAAGTACAACCATGTTTTTTCCATCAGCTAAACGAGAAACAGTCAATTTAAATAAGTATATATATATAATCAAATGTCAGCTATCGTGACTATGTATTTGATTTCACAGAAAATATTTTTGGTTTCTACTCAGATACAAGACAATTTAATAATTCTAAAGAAGGTTTCTCAGTTTCTCTTTGTTTGTGGTTAAGCACAGAGTTATACAATGGGATATCTTTGTTCTGCCCATCGTGAGCATCAAAATCTGATTTTTAACCTTATAAGCCCCCAGTCGTCCCGCTGAGCATTTTTTCTTGATTCCGGAAGTTCGAATATATATCCATGTCTTGGGAAAAGAGCAGCAAATATGCTACAACAAATAGAGTGTAGCTTATAGTTGCTTTGTTTATGGCAAAGTTACTGAGGCTATTTGCCCCCGCCCCTAATTTTATATTTCTGATCACGGGGAAGGCAATTGATGAGCAGAACTATCCGCTGATAGCTCCTGGGATGTTCTTTATTAGTAATGGTATTGACTCCTATAACACAATGCCCCCATGGCTGACAGTGGAAACCTATACTGAGCTAGTAAAGAAAGATGTGATTAAAATACTGGTTGAATGTGTAAACCTATACTGAGCTAGTAAAGAAAGATGTGATTAAATATACTGGTGAATGTGTAAACCTATACTGAGCTAGTAAAGAAAGATGTGATTAAAATACTGGTGAATGTGGAAAACTATACTGAGCTAGTAAAGAAAGATGTGATTAAAATACTGGTGAATGTGGAAAACAATACTGAGTTAGTAAAGAAAGATGTGATTAATATACTGGTGAATGTGGAAAACTATACTGAGCTAGTGAAGAAAGATGTGATTAATATACTGGTGAATTTCAAGCATTAGTTCAAAGTAATAATTTAGAATTAAGCAATGAAAAACATGACCATATGTTACTGCTTTGCACAGTCAAAAGAAGCCTCAGCGTATATTGCTCATAAATTTAATGTTTAAAGGGTACGGTTCAAATAGCATTAATGCGTTTTTATTGGAGTTACCTCCCTCGACGTGGATTCCTGTACGTAGTGAGGGGACCTCCCAGGGTAGTTTCTATATTTTTAGTTATTTCCTCTGGGATATAAGCATCCACCCACGTGTTTGCCGTGCGTGGCGACCCGTGAAGGGGAGGAGAATATCCTGGTGGTTGAGTGGTGTCTGGGGCACTGCAACACATCACTTTGGCCTTGAATTCCTGTAGACGGGTGGCCTTGGGGTGGCTCCCCCAGTGTCAGTCGGCTGGTCCACTCGGGCTAGGATTAAATGAGTACCAGTGTTGGGCATTATCAAGGGGTGTTGTGGACATCTTGTCTGATGCTGGTGTTTGGTATAGTGCTCACGAAACCCTGGCATTGCTGCAGTATCCTTGTTTGACATTGTAGTGCATCCTCTCGTAGGACTCCATGGCAGGTGGGATCAGTGGGCACTGAATCTTTCTCTTTTATTATGGATCCCCCAAATCCAAATAAAAAAGTGTAAAACTCTGCTAATCGGTAAACGACCACGCCTAGAAGACTCTGAAAGGCAGTCTCCACCACAATGTGGACCTGTACCTCGCTTCCTGATCCTGCATTCACTCTCTGATAAATCTTAAGGCAAATGTCTCCCTTTTTTATTCAGAAGGAATTAGAGGGGCCTGCTGGCTCTCCAAAGTCAGCCAAGAAGCTATGTTTTGGGGATATCTTAGTAGAAACATTAACACCAAAACAAAGACCATTGGGAATATACCCATTGAGGTTACTCCCCACGCTTCTTTGAATTCCTCACGAGGTTTTATTGTCGAGAGGGACTTGAAGACCATCTCCGAGTCAGAGATCCTTGCTGATTTCTCCAGCCAAGGAGTTTCAGCAGTTCGAAGGATCTCCACTCGTCAAGATGGAACTATAGTGCCGACCTCTTTCCTCATTTTGACGTTTTCATCGCCACGTCCACTTGCCACTGTTAAAGTGGGTTATTTGAACTGTAAGGTACAGTTGTATATTCCTAACCCTCTCCAATGTTTTCAGTGCCAGTGGTTCAGTCATTCAAAGACATCTTGTCGTGGTTCTATAACATGTGCTCGTTGCGAGGGTAAGGACCACGATGCTTCCGAGTGCGAATTGGACCCTCACTGTGTTAATTGTAGTGGTTCCCATCCCTCTTACTTTAGGTCTTGCCCTAATTGGGTGGAGGAGAAAGAGGTACAGCATTTGAAGACTATTAGTAACATTTCTTAGCCTGAGGCTCGGAAGCTATTATTCCCTACTCCATCTCGGACATATGCCACTGCACTACACTCCACTGCTACAGTGGGGGTGCAGACGGACCTTTCCATGCCTTCATTTTAGTCTTTTTCATGCCATATGAGGGGTCTTCTGCTCTCCATGGAAAATAGAGCTGCCCAGTCTACATCTACTCCAATCTCTGTCCCCACTATTCCTTCCAGTGACTGCCTGTGTCAACTTCCTCAGGCACTGGCCTCTGGTGTCCACTCGAGTCCTTCTTTGGCCCCTAGATGCAGGACAATCATTCGATCACGTGCTCAGTCAATGGGTTCTCACTTTGATGACAGAGATCTGCCCACTTGTCCAAGGGCAGGATCCATGGAGGTCGATCGATCTTCATCTAGTATAGAAAAATGGTGTGGTCATAAACTGAATGGTTCTCCACCCTGTTCTCCTCCACCTACAAAAACATGGCCACTTTAACACAGTGGTACTGTCCAGGTTTTCGTTCTAATTTTGATGACATTAAGATCTTGATCGACTCCTATAATCCCGTGTGTGTTTCCTTACAGGAAACATTTCTGAAACCTGCCAATACAGTCACCTTTCAGCAGTTTTCTTTATACTGGAATGACAGGTTGTGTGATGGATGGGTGGCATTGTTGGTCGACCAGCATGTGCCCTCCTTATCTGTGCCCCTCGATACACCCTTGGAGGCCATAGCCATCCCCGTTTTCTTGGGTCATACCAGCACTGTTTGTCCTCTCTACCTGTCTCATGGGGAGGCTTATGATCAGTCAGACCTTGATGCTTTCGTTGACCAGTTGCCATCTCCCTTTTTTACTTCTGGGAGACTTTAATGGACACAACCTTCTCTGGGGTGGTGCTGATATTGATGGGAGGGGTCATTCCGTAGAGCATATGCTCTCAGATCACAACCTTTCTCTCTTCAATACTAGAACATATATTTATTTTTATGCACCTAGTGAGTCTTTTAGTGCCACTGATCTTTTGATTTGCTCCCCTTCACTTTCACTCACTTTTCTTGGATGTTCTACAGTGACCCACCAGGCAGTGATCATTTTCCAATCATTATGAGGGAGGTTGGCCATGGTCGATGCCACCTGACTCGAGTGCCATGGTGGAAGTTGGACCAGGCTGACTGGCCATCTTTCATCTTTTTCTCACAACTTGATCCTGCCTTTGTTTGTTTGCCATCAATAGACGACTGTGTAGTTGCAGTGACTGACTATATCATCCAGGCAGCTGCTCATTTTATTCCTAAGACCTCGACACGTTTTCTACGGTATCCTCGTCCATGGTGGAGTTCTGCCTGCCAGGAGGCACAGAAGGCTCAAAAATGGGCCTGGAATAGCTTCCGACGATATCCCTCTCTTTCTAGCCACATTGTTTATCAGTGGGACCGTGCCCATGCTCAGCAGGTTCGACGTCAAAGCCAAAAGGAGTCTTGGATTAAGTTCACTACTAGCATCTCTTCTACCACCTGTTCCAAAACTGTACAGGACAAGATTCGTAAAATCACTGGGAGGTATGCTTCCCGTCCCCTTTCCAACTTGCTCTCTAATGGCCAGGAAGTTCCTGATGTCCAGAGAATTGCTGGTTCTCTCGGCCACAGCTTTTTTCGTGCTTCTAGCACGTTTGTTTCTTCCTCTGCCTTCTTGGCCATCAAGTCTCTTTCCTTTCAGGCCAATCGTCTCTCTGACTTTACACTGGTGGAACTCAATCTCGCTCTTCATCAGTCTGGTAGTACATTGGTCGGACCTGATGATGTTCATTATGAGATGCTGCGCCATCTCTCTCCTGCCTCTCTTGCTATTCTTCTGGTTATTTTAACCGGATCTGGCAGG
>NW_013665882.1:585385-609237 GCF_000517525.1 Limulus polyphemus
GTTTTTAACCGGTTATCTGGCAGGAGTCATTTTTCCTGATGCTTGGCGCCAGGCTATTGTCCTCCCTTTCTCTAAACCTGGAAAGGATCCCAAGATTCCTTCTAATTATTGTCCCATCGCTTTGACTACTTGTCTTTGTAAGGTTTTAGAGAGGATGGTTAATGCTCGTCTTGGTTCCTCAAATCAAACACACTCCTCTCGCCTACCCAGTGTGGATTCCGTCGACAGTGCTCCACCATGGACCATCTGATTCGAATTAAAACAGCGATCAGGGAAGCCTTACTCAAGAGAAAACACCTTGTTTCTGTGTTCTTTGAGCTCGAGAAGGTATATGACACTACGTGGAGGTATGACATTTTGCAGAACCTCCACTCCTATGGGTTGCATGGTCATTTACCCATTTTTATTCAAAAGTTTTTACTGAACAGGCGATTCCAGGTCCGTGTGGGTCCAATTCTTTCCCGTTCCTTTCCACGGTAACTTGGAGTTCCTCAGGGCTGTGTCTTGGATGTCACACTTTTTAGTGTTAAAATTAATGCTATCACTACTAATCTTGCTCCAACTGTTGCAAATGGGCTCTATGTCGACGATTTCCATATCTTATGTCAGTTGTCGAAAATGTGGTTTATTGAGTGGCAGCTTCAGACTTCCCTCAATTGGTTGTTGACATGGACCACTGCAAACGGTTTTACATTTTCTTTTATCAAAACAGTTTGCATGCATTTTTGCAGCCAATGGGGTTTCCACCCCAATCTCGAGCTCCGTCTTGGTGATATAGTTATTTGTGTGGTCCCTGAGGCAAAGTTCTTGGGCTTATCTTTGACTGTAAGCTTAGCTTCATTCCACACATCCAGCAGCTACATCCTCCATGTCTTCTCTTTCAGCTCTTGGGGAGCAGATCAATGTTCTGTGATCAGGATCTATTGCGCTCTGATTTGATCCAAACTGGACTATGGGTCTTTGGTCTATGGTTCTGCTAGGACCTCAGCTTTAAAGATGCTGGACCCCATTCACCATTTGGGGCTTCAGCTCTGCACTGGGGCTTTTGCACTTCTCCAGTCCAGAGTTTGTATACTGAGTCCGACGAACCTCATCTTCACCTCCGTCATTTGCAACTTTCTTTACAATATGCTACCAAGCTTCGATCCTTACCATGGCATCCCACCTGGGATTGTGTCTTTCTTCCTCGGTGGACCATGCTCTTTCAGAACAGATGGTCTGCAATTCCTGCCTTTGGCCTTCGTATCCGGGCACAACTAGCTCACTTAGGTCTGGCATTGGATGACATTGCTGTCCCCAGTGATCAGCCCATTCCACCATGGCTTATTACCATTCCATCCTGTGACCTTTCCTTGAGTCATGTGGGGAAGGCAGATACTCCCGATTGGAAGTACCATCTTCTTTTTGCTGAACATCTTTCGAGCCATTCTTCTTTTCCCATATACACGGATGGTTCGAAATCGGGTGAATCTCTGTAGGTTCTGCCATGGTTTGCTGTGGCTTGGTAGTTGCTCGCAGGATCCCCTCTACAGTTTCTTTGTTCACTGCCAAGTTGTCTGCTATTTCTCTTGCCCTGGATCATGTAGAAGCTATGCAGTACAGTAATTGTACTATTTACACTGATTCTCTTAGCTCTCCACTGGCCCTGGAATCGCAAGTTGTATGCTATTTCTCTTGCCCTGGATCATGTAGAAGCTATGCAGTACAGTAATTGTACTATTTACGCTGATTCTCTTAGCTCTCTACTGGCCCTGGAATCGCTTTAGTTCTCAACCTGTTCTCTCGATATTCAACATCGACTGGCCCATTTTTCTCCATCTTCTGTTTCCATCCAGTTTTTCTGGATCCCTGGCTACGTCGGTATTCACGTGAACGAGCTCGCTGACACCACAGCTAAGTTCATCTGCTCTGGTGCCGTCACGGCCGTGCCTGTCCCGTACATGGACTACGGTCCTGTCTTCAAGACGCGGCCTCGTGCCAGTTGGCAGTCGACTTGGGGTGAGCAACGTCATAACAAGCTTTTCAGATCAAACCTTCTGTTGGTCTTTGGTCGTCTTGCTTTCGTAAGGATCGGAAGGAGGAAGTTGTTCTGGCAAAGCTACGCATTGGTCACTGTTTTTTAATTCATCGTTTTCTTTTATCAGGTATTGACCCACCGATGTGTAGCCATTGTGACACTCAAGTCACAATAGCCTACATTTTACTGTCGTGCCGTCGTTACGAGCGTGAGCGGCGGCAACATATTAGACACGTGTTTTGTAAGAGTTTACCCCTGACGTTGGACAATGTCATTGGCAATGGTGACACTGTTCGACTTGATTGTATTTTTTACGCACTATTGACCTTTTTGATTGTATCTAAATCTTTTATCCAAATTTTGGACATATTTTGGTTTTAACTCGCTGTATTTTTACATTTTTCTCTAATTTACTTTCCCTGTTATTACCGGTTGTTTGGCGCAGATAGCCTCGTTGCTTTGCGCCATAAAATAACAAACAACCAACAAACCAATTGCAGTTACCATTTTAAAATGTACTAATAAGAAAAATATTTCCAAGAAAACATCTAGTTGGGAGAATTTTGTTATTCAATTAATTTCAACATCAAATTGGTTCAAAACATTTTCAGAAATCATTGGATTAATAGGGATATAAAGTTATTAAAATCAGAAATATACTTTTCGAAAGCAATTGAAAAAAAAGCTGTCTACAACAAGAATTTGCAGCCCCCCAAAAAAAGCATTACGTTTTACATGTAAACATGATGAAGCATTTAAACTCGGCAAAGGATTAAAAATGAAATAAATACGAAAGAACGAATGGTAAAATCATGAAAAAAAACGTGTTTGGTCTAAAAAATCCCGTAAATACTTTTTTGTTTGTTTGTTTTTATTGTAGGTGGGGAAATATTGTGTTAGTTGATGGTACTATGAAGAATAACTGTAGAACAATATTATCGTGTTTTGACACAAAGACATAATGAGTGACAGACCCTGTAGTGAATTTGAGTGGAATAATGACCCACAACAATTTGCTCCACTGAAAAAGAAATATTTGGTGAAGAAGGGAAGAGTTGGTGATTAATATTATTTAGTAATTAATCTGGTGATAAGTACAGTTAATTAATATATTGACCTTAATATAAGTATTTAAACGTATTGTTTTATCAGTGGTGCACTCTCGCAGTTAGCTACATATTCGGCCGTAAACCCACCAATATCTCAAAATAGCTTTAGGCTAGTCTTAAATACACATATTTAACTAGCAATGAAAAATAACTTTTATAATAAAAATTTAAAATAAAAAAATAAGAACAATATATATATATATATATATATATTGAAAGTAGCATTAATGAAAGAAGATAGTATACCTAATTTAAGAGACACATAAACGCTAATTGTTTGCTATATATCCTGTCGTAGATCTGATTTTCATTGCAGAAACGATAATTGTGAAATGGCCAGTCAAAGTTACGACGGCAGTTTAGTTGAAAATGTAATACTGTAGAACATATGGCAATTTTACGGGACTGTAAAAATAAAAATGCTGGTCAATGGTCTCAAAAAACAAAACAAAAAATGGTAACATCCCAGCCTAATCGAATTATTTATAGGGTTAATGCTAGAGTAAAACTTACTAAATCTTGATTATCGAACGCGTTAATATACTATAAGGAAGAACCTAATATTGTCGTCATATTAACCATAGAGTTAACATAACAAAACTTTTCCTTTACAAGCTTCCATGAAATTTTGGGTGATGACGTCTTGCATTCAGGCTTATGACAGATACAATACATTCATCATTTCTATGACTAAACCCTTGACGGATTAACTCACATCACCTGATTTCAAGTTAATATCGATAAATGAAATAACTTATAAGATGGGGAACATGTTTCGTAAATTGATATACCTGTACAGAAGAATGACACGTTTCATGTAGTAAAAAAAAAAATCTAAGTTTTTAAGTTTTATCAACTTTTGTTATGTTTTGAATTTCCTCGTTTCTTCTTTTGACGGAACAGTCACGTTGGAGCGCTAATTTTACTCATATTTGGACTGAGATGATTGTTTGTTTGTAATTAAACACAAAGCTACACAATGGGCTTTGCCCACTATGGGTATCGAAACCCGGATTCTAACGTTGTAAGTCCGCAGACATACCGCTGTGCCACTGGGGGACGGACTTAGATGAACACACAAACACTTTAATTAGACAAGAAAGGCTACATCGGCACAACAGTTACCGTGAACTAACAGAGTAAAATTACGTTGTAAACCTCTAATTTTCAAGAAACCTCATATAAAGTCGTGGTGGCAACTAGAGGTCTCGCATCTACTATTTGTTATCATTTTATTTCATCCAATATAACATAAAAATATCACTAACAGTTAGCGTACGAACAATATTTAAAATTACCCATATTCGTTGCTGAGTTGCGTTTTAGTTCTGATCTATTCAGGGAACTTGCTTTGATCAGAAGTTATTATTAATGACACTCAGGGTCCTGTCTTTGTCTTGAAGATACATTTGCCTCACTCTTAATAAATATCACCGATCAGAGACAATCAAATAATACAGATTCTACTGATTAAGTGAGATATAAATCAAATGACGTTTCTAAAATCCAGTACTGTCTAAACGAAGAACTTAATGTTTTATATTTTCAACAAGTTAATACCTTTCTTTTTGAGAAGTTATTTGTCTAAGTACTCAAATTACAAGTGTCATTTGTATGTATACAGAGTATGTACATCCTGATTCGTGTTTTTTGTGTGTGTTTCCAAACTATTCTTGACTGGCCATTGGACATAGAATAATTTTATGCATTTGTTATGATATATATATATATCTGAGAGAGACAGTCGCACGCTTCAGAAAAAGCACTCAAAAAATATGGACATTTTGTTAAACGTCCAAAAAGTCCCAACGTTTTCGTGACATCTGCAAACATGTATCCGAAATCTATGGTGAGGCAAATGTGTTACGTACGCTACGAAATACAAAGTCGAGACTAGTCAACAGTTACGTAAAATACAATTTTATAAGAACAGGCCTGTAAAAAATAGCTATGATTCTGCAATGCCAAAGTAAAAAATGGTAAAGTTATTTTATGATTGAGTGTTTCTCTTACAGTGTTTCTTAAAATTCTTCTGACACAGACGCCTCCTCCCACCCCGAGTGGCTCAGCATACATCTGACGACTTATAACGCTAAACACATCGATTCAATACTCGTGGTGGGCGCAACACAGATAGCCTTTGCGCAGTTTTGTTCTTAACAACAACAAAATAAACAAACTGATATAAATAAACATTTATATTACTAAGAATTCAGTCTTGTGAATCCACTGTTATGATACGAATGATCTAATAGTAAATAGAACTGGATAATCAATAAGTTAGTTGCGTATAATACAATACACGATTCAATTAGAGGCGCAAATGTGATGGAAAGAGAACAAATGTTTATTAATTAACTTTTAATATTGTTCAATTTAGAGAGACACCTTATTATGTCGAGATTTACACTTATGTTGCATTCAGTGCCATTTCTTCTGTAATATTAAACTGTGAGTGTTATTTCAAATTTCAATTGTTTGTTTCGTTGTTAAGCTCAAAGCTACACTATAGGCTATCTGTACTTTGTCCACCTCTGGTATCGAAACCCGATTTTGAACGTTATAAGCTCTCAGACTTACCGATGAGCCATCGGAAGATTCGAAGTACTGATATTACACATTCCATATTTTGTATTGAAAAATTAGAATTAAAAAAGATTTGCAAAGTACGTAAATACGACACAATCGAAATTGATCACTGATAATTCCGTATCTGATTTTTTTTACAAAAAATAAATAAATTGATTGATGGGAAATACTAGTGAGAAAGAAAAAAGAAAGATATCAACGTAATAAGTTTCCTACTTTTAAAATTGGAGAGTAGAAGATGACATCATAAACATAATGGAGAGGGAAACGTTTTACTGAACTGAAAAATTCTTTAGTAATAGATTCGGGAACACTGTAATTTGCAGCTCAACATTCCTGAGGTATTGAGGTTCTGGAAGTAATAAATAAGGTACAAACAACTAAAAACTGGACATTAAAAACAATTAAAATATGTCAACCTATCACTGCTGTTAACCCGGCATTATCAGGACAAGACGAATATATATAATTAAAATAGGTGACACTGTCAAAATGTTCAAAAATGCAAAGTGGGACACCAGAATATTAGAAGGACGAAATAGTTTGATTATAAGGATCTCTTTAATTTTCCTTTTAATTTTCATTGGTTCATGATGAATAGTCTGATAATTATTTAGCATTATGTATTTCAATGTTGTGATGTTCAAAAACATGCCAACAAACTGTGCCATTTGAGTTATCGTGTAAATATCAGGATGAAAGTTTTACAAGGTTTCTAAGTAAACCTTATGGGGTTGATTTAAACGATAGGATTCTGCAGTGTTAAGTCAAGCTTGTTTTATAGCTAGGGAAACTTTATGTATATATGGCATGATATTCTATTGGAGTCGGTTTTACATGTTAACTTAGGATGTAAAAATTGTATAACAGCTTGTGGATAAGAGCTGTCTGTCATGAATAAAACCAGGACAGAGATATTAAATTTCATCTCGTAAATTTTTATTGTTACTACACGTAACATTTAACATTGTAATAACGCTCTGTTAAAATATCAATGTTTATGTGAGTGATCATGAGAGAATTAAGTTAGTTGTGGTGGGTTTACGGTAAACCGAAGTGGTGAATATGTTACTTCTTGTTACTTGAACATTAAGTAAGGAAAGTTGTTGATTACGCTTGGTTTCTTTGGTAAATTTTTATCTAGGGATGGATATTATTAATATGATACAAATTTCACTGGTTTCCGTTTCTTTGATCCACATAGCATAGCCAGAACTGGTATTGTGGTGATTTTAATGATGAATATAAGACGATAGTGTCAATTGTTATTATGAGTAAATTAGATATTACAGCCTAAATTGGGTTTCCAATCCCTAATTCTAATATTTTTCATTACTTAAGTTACTGAAATGGAATTTAGAATAAGTGGTCCAAGGATAAATAGATCATACAAATCTTTGTTTCAAATATTATTTCAAAGGTTTGTGTCATTAGTGTTACATTCTAGAGCTAATTTTCCAGCTTCATGGACAGGAATTTGCTTGTATAAAGAAACAATATCATAACTAATTAAATAAGTGTCAGGATCGTGTAATTTTAATTTCGAGGTGAATTAGTGACATATAACACTAATAATTTAAGCCACAAAGAAATAATACATTATATCATTCCAAACTGGTATCAATAAAATGTTAATGAAAGATGGAAATAGGTGACTGCTTTTATAGCGGATTATTGTTTTCTTAAATGATAATACGCTTTGATAATTTTAAAATACACATTATCAAATTAACCACCACCACGTTTGTTCAAAAGTAGTTGGACGTTAGCTATATTTGTATTATGATTGGATGGTTTTCTTTATTAACACACGTCACATAGCTATAAATAAACTTAAAAAATTCTAAAATTTTACTTTAATGTAAGTTGGGTGGGAGATCTCTGGTTTAAAACTTTTAATAAAAGCTTTCAGTAAAGTCTTGTACTCTTTCATAAAATAATTGTTCAACATAGGTTAAAAAACAAAATATTGATTTTTTTTCTTTGATAACAGATAGGAATAAAAATAAGACTTACATTACACAACACTGAAGTCTCATTCATCTCTAACAGAAGAATATGCATACGCATGAACCAAAAGAAGAGCTAACATTAAAAGTTATGGTTTATATGTTGAAAGCTGGAGGAGTATTAGAAATCTAATAAGCCGAAAATTTTGTGATGCACTCCTCTGACTTTTAATCCGAAATGAACAAACTGAGAGGAATGTGATCTGAAGTTTACGTGATTTTTACCACAAATATTATTAGGTTTGTTGCAACCTAACATTGCAGAAACGCAAGATTCTTGAAATATTGATTTCTTTTCATATTATACACTACATAAAAAAATATTCTAACACGCCAGTGTTTTTCTTACAAACAGATTAACATTTGAGAAGACAGACATCCGAATTATTACTATATAATTTGTGTTAAAAACAAATTACAAGTTGCTAGTGTGCATGATCAGTGATTTCAATGGTTTCATTTTTACATTCTTCGAGACATAGTTACGAATTTTGTCTATTATTTTGAAACAATTTGTTTCAGTGCTTTAACCGGTTGTTGAAAATGGGAATATTCCAACTCTTATGTCTTGTAGTCCATATAAATCATCAGTTGACGTAATCCATAACTTTGAAAGTGGCGTCATCATTTTTTTTGTTTCTTTAGAAGTTTGACTTATTTTTTAAGAAGTACGCTTTAGTTGTTTATACACTAAAACACCTTCAGAATGTATTTAGAGACAGCTAAGCGGATAAAACAAAGAGAACTTATTTTCTACGTTGTTTTTAGTAAATTTGTTTTCCACATACACCGACTTCAAAGTGATCTCATATGTATACAACCTTATACGTTCGACTCTCTCGAGTCAAAGCTACTTAAAACGTACATATAAATATTTTCTGTGCATAAAATAATTATAAAAACAAACACTGAAGTTAAAACATTTACATAAAAAAATATTTAGTTTAATCCAGAAGCAATTCTATAATTCTTGTAAGAAATGTTTATAACATTCCATTTCATCCTGATGTTATATATATAACTTTTAGTAGCCTCTACTGAATTTATATTAAACATTTCAGAAACAATGTAAATAGAAGATGTAAAGCTAAAATGCTTAATCAGGTGAAGCAGGAAGATCATTACACCTAATCCATGTGACAAAACACATGTCACTTCAGATGTTATTAAGACATTGCACTCAAGTAGTAGGCTGTAGATTTCAGTGAAGAATGCGTACAGACATATGTAATGCTATTTTTACACTACTCTGATTTCGAATCTCTGGTGGAGTGTACGTAAGGGAAATAAGAAGAAACTGCGCAGTGAAGCGTGATCTTAATAACTTCAGCGAGGCCTTAAGCCAATAAAGTAATTTCATTGGTGTATGATTAAAACGTATCCATATCTTAATTATGTATTCCTCAACAAAAAAAAAAAAACTTATTTAGGAAATTCTAAATACGTCTACTCTCACAATGTGTTGATGTGTTCTTTCGTTGGGTGGGTTCTTTTAAATTATTGGTGAAAATAAAGTGAATACAAGTTCGTGTAAGAATAACAAATTAGTTTATTTTTTTCTTTAAAGTTTTTACAGGCTACATTCGCTTGCAATCTGTAATAGGCCTACATTTACAAATGATGTTTTTACGGAAATACCTTGCAAATATCACGACGATTAACGTACTTGTACATTTCCACAGCTAGTCAATCGAGTAACTGAATATACGCAATAACACTGCTCTGACTGCTTCACTAATTTCTCATTAAATACTTCACTGAACTAACTTAATGCTTTACTTATTCTAGTATTTATAACTAATGTACACATGTGTAGATATTAGTTGAAGTTACTAGGTTCTTGACATCATCGTACACTTTCTAGTTATTCTAGGATTACTTTTTGAACTTACTTTATCTTAACGTCATTGGCCCTCTTGCAAACATCTAAATTAGTGCAATGAAAATACAACAATAATTTATAACATTGTTTTCCAACCTAAGGCACACGTATAAGCCATTTGATACAGCAACAATTGTTATGGAGTGTACACCTTTTAGAAGCTGGCGAAGAAATATTACAATTATACTAGTCATAAGTATAATGTATATAGTGCACCGACCACTTCTGTGTCTATTGTATCCCAGCCGGCCTTGAAGAGCTGTGGATTGAGCGAAACGTTTCGTCGGCAATGGATATCACAAATATAGTGTGAATGGAATACTTTTATTATACACTCTTCTAATTCCTAAGGGTTTGTTTGTTTGAAGTTAGGTACAAAGCTACACAATAGACTATCTATGCCCTTCCCACCACGGGTATCGAAACCCGGTTTCTATCGTTTTAAGTCCGTAGACATACCACTGTGTCACTGGGGGGGGGGCAATTCTCAAGGGACTAGATATTAATAATGTTGATAAACTAGAATTTCTGGACAGCTTTCTACTTGTACTGGAATATACATACATACATATATATTTAAAATATAGGTAGAGTGGCAGATTTATCGGAATTTGCTTTGTTTTACTTGTTTTACAGCAAAGCCATATTGCGTTGTCTGTTGTGTTCACCGTGGAAAATTGAACTCCGGATTTTATTGTTGTAAGTCCGTAATCTTACTGCGGGCCCAGTTTGTAGAAAGTAAGAAACTAGATGAAGATAATATTATAAAATGTGTTTATTTTTCCCGTGAACAATAAAAACTACATAGCTTTGTCATTAGTTTTATGATGAACCACGATGGTGGTTCATAATAGAGATCGCAAGGAATTGCACAAAACCCTAATAGAACGTTCGGGTAAAAAGTACTTTAAACAGTAAAGATTTAGTTCAAACAACACGTTAAAACCTTTATTATTGACTGCTAAGGCTGTACACATATAAAATGCACAAAAAAGCACGCATGTTAGATTTACAAAGAAAAGAAAATCCGCCAGCCTACGACAACAACGGCTTAGTATATTGCACCAAAACCTTTTGTAGAATACTAAATAAGGTACTGCGAAAGTCGATTTGTTTCTTATATATTTTACATAAGCTAAAAACATCATAATTCTAATGTAAACGTTGTTATCTTTACCCCTTGAACTCAGCATCTTTACAAACATTTGGAGTTCCTTTAAAGAGCTTAAGTACAGGGTGAAACAGGAATAGTAGAGGAACATTAGATGACTGTAACATGTTGATACTCAATGCTTTTTACACTATACAATTGGTGTCTTTAGGGACCCAACCCCCATATTAAGTACGAAGTGAAGGAGTAAAAAATCATTACACATAATATTAAATTTTATTACACACATTCGTAGAATAATTGCTTTAAAAGACACGAAAGTTTATTTAAAAAGATGTTTTAGACGTATATGTTTTATTTGAAAAAGCTGCTTTTCTGCTGGTGAAATATTTTTTCGCGGTTAGTTGGAATTGTGTCTTAGTTTAGGCATATATCTGGTCATTGTTATTCATTATATATATGTAGAGATAATTTAGATACGTAGAAACTATGAATGCTCAATAGATTTCCAAACAAATCTCCAGCTGCTGCTTAACATTTTACGTCTCGAACTAATGAGATCAAATAGTCAATAGTTACAGTAAATCATCATGAACCGTATCAACAAGCTAGTAGCTATGTTTATTATCATTACAACGTATAAAGTTAGCTACCATATCAAGCAATACTTTGCCCATAATTGAGCATAAAAAACACCAAAAAACAAGATAAATAAAAATTAGGAATTTAAAATCCTGCAAATAGGGATCGTAAAAAGGGTAAGGAAACAAAGCTGAATATATTGGAGACATTATTTACTCAAACTACAAACGCCCATGCTGTTACCTGGAATTACATATGGTTGAGTCAAAATAGGAGAGGATAGTCTGGTTTTTGCTAAAGAAAAGTGAAGAATTTAGTGATAAAAGAAAGAAAGAAAGAAACAAAAACTTAGCTTTTGACATATTTCCATGACCGCATACGCAGAAAAATCTTTTCACACAGTAAGTGAAATTATTTTCACTGAATTTTAGCGATCAGAAAAGCGAGGAATTTGAAAAGAATTTGAGTAGATATTTTTGTCTGAAATCAATACAATCTTAAGCATAGCCATTGTTGTTATTGTTTTCTTAATGCAATGATCTATCTACAATTTAGCAACCGCGAGAATCGAAGCCCGGATTTTTGCGCTGTAAATCTGTGAAATTATCTCTTGCTTCACCAAAAGGCCAAACACAGACACTTCAATGCCAAGATTGTTGTTTCTTTGTGTATATTTAACCACAAAGCTACACAATTAGCTATCTGTGCTCTGCCCTCCACGGGTATCGAAACCTGGTTTCTAGCATTATAAGTCCGAAGACTTACCGCTGTACCACTGGGGGCATGATTGTTAACAAGTATCCCGGTACTAGTGAGTTACATGCTTATAATAAGCTTAAGCACTATTTTCTTCGTTGGTTATTTTTTTCATCTAAGCAGACTTTTTGTAGAATATCCTCGAAGAGCCCTCCAGTGGCGAAGCGGTATGTCTAGGGTCTTGCAACACTAGAAACCGGGTTTCGATACCTGTGATGAGCAGAGTACAGATAGCCCATTGTGTAGCTATGTGCTTAACTTCAAACTATCAAACAAAATCCTCGACGAATGCTAAGACATTACTTTTAAGTCACAGAAAAGTACTAGGTAATTATTATAAGTCACTAAACTTTTCTAAATAATTTGCTACTATGTTCATTAAATTGTTTGTACAGTGTAACGAAATATCTAAATATAAGAGATTTACCCAACTTGAACACAATATAATTTTTGGGTCTGGGTGGTTCTTTGTCTTAACCCTATATAGCCTTCATTTAACGGATGAAGGCGTTTTTAAGGGCTTGACTGAGTTATGGTTTCTGATCCCGCTGTCGTCCTAAATACTCTGTTGTGCTTCCACGGAGAACGTCTTCTGGTGGGTCAGCAGTAAGTCTGCGGACTTACAACGCTAAAATCCAGGGCTCGATTCCTCGCGGTGGACATAGTGCAGAAAGCTCCTTGTGTAGTTTTGCACTAATGCCCTCATTGGATCAGTGGTATGTTTACGAATTTACAACGCTAAAATCAGGAGTTTGATTTTTCGCGATGCAGAAAGCACATATAGCCCATTGTGTAGTTTTGCACTGATGTCCTTAGTGGGTCAGGGGTAAGTTTACGGATTTACCATGGTCCAATACGAGGTTTTAGAGAGTGCAGATAGCCCAGTGTTTAGTTTTGCACTACCGTACACAAATGGTTTAAATAAAGTAAGATTAACCCTCTGTATAAACCAGCTAAATATGCGTTTTAGTGTAAGGCGACTCTTTTCGAGTTCTCAGTATTGGTAAATCGTATTACAAAATAAGGCACAAAGAAAAAGAAATACTGAACAAATATCTCTAAATTTATTATATTTAACCTCCATTATTACAAATATCTCTAAATTTATTATATTTAACCTCCATTATAACAAATATCTCCAAATTTATTATATTTAAACTCCATTATTACAAATATCTCTAAATTTATTATATTTAACTTCCATTATAACAAATATCTCTAAATTTATTATATTTAACCTCCATTGTAACAAATATCTCTAAATTTATTATATTTAACCTCTATTATAACAAATATCTCTAAATTTATTATATTTAATCTCCATCACAACAAATATCTCTAAATTTATTATATTTAACCTCCATTGTAACAAATATCTCTAAATTTATTATATTTAACCTCTATTATAACAAATATCTCTAAATTTATTATATTTAACCTCCATTATAACAAATATCTCTAAATTTATTATATTTAATCTCCATCACAACAAAAATCTCTAAATTTATTATATTTAACCTCCATTATACTTAAATGATATTTTTAAAAATCTGTAACAAAGCTGTATAGAAACTGAAACGTGAAAATATTTATAATATTCAATACGTCACTGCTCAAATACCTTGCATGTAAACGAAATATTGATAAACAATTTGAACGAAAATATAAAAACAGTTGACGAAGCATATCAGTCTAAGTATAAACAAGTATACATTTTTGATGGATCAGTAAGTATTCATTGTAGCATAAGAGAGTATTTTTAGAACCTTAATTGAAAATAGATAGAACCCAATTCGACATTTCTGAAAACAAGACAAACATTCTACTTTTATACTTTTTACTGTTGGATTTAGGGTTCGTGTTTGCATGTCATACAGATCCAAAGACTGTGGACGGCGAATAACGATCACGTGACGAAATGTGAACCTTGAAGACACTTTTCTGTTTGAACTTTAAATGTCAAAAATATTTTATAAGTAAAGTAACATAGAGGAGTATCAACACACATGCTATTATAATGAGTTTTAGGGTAAACGTAGTTTGGAGAATTATACATGGACTTTTCTCTACGCAAATAAAAGAAACGTATTTTCACGTAGAGAAAAGTCCGCGTATAATTATACATATTAATTTACCTATATTGCGAATCTTAAGAAACAAATAAATGTAGTTGTTAAGGCTAACTTATGATTGGATGATGTTGCTTTGGAAGCACAAAATCAGTGCCGGTAGTGTTCTAAGCGCAAGTATAACGCGTTTATTTCTTCATAAGTCTAATTCTTAGTAAGCTGGTTAATAAACATAAATAGTAACTTATATATATATGTATGTAGGCCTCCTTCGGCCAGGTTTGACCATGTTGATCGCTCGTCTAGAGCAGCGTCTCTTGTGACTAAGGAGACCGACACGAGAGTGACAGTCCGTAAGCCTGGGCACTATATATATATATTAAACCTTGTGCAACTACGTCACCGGTTCACGGTTAACTCTAATTATCGAATATCTTGGTGGTCTATCACACATGATTATCGGCCATCTTGGTGATCCGTCACGCGTGATAACCACTGATCGTTTGTATAAAAAATATGGCTTGTTATGTGGCTGTGGATGTTGCAGTACAGCAGGTTTGAAAGATTTATCTTTTTTTTTTTCGTGGATTCTGACAGTCGAAAAACACGAACAGCTGCTATGAAGCGTGAACACTAGATATCGAGTAGGTACTCCAGACTGTGTAGCCAATCATGTAGGCCTAATTTAGATATTGTGTGCTTTTAAGATTATTACCATCATGGTCCAAACACACTATTAATTAATTAACTAGTTGATTAACGAAGGGATTACTTAATTAAAATAAATAAGATAAATTACCACTTTTTACCAGATTATGCGCCACTAATTTTTGTGCATGTGAAAATTCTGAAAAAGTAGCTGGACTCCTGCTGGAGGAAGGCCTATTGAAAGTTATAGTAAATCTTAAAAGAACAGATGAAGAATAGAAAGCAAGGAATGGATGTTTAAAAGCTGAAATAAATAACATTCTATCTTAAAGTATGTACCCTATTTTTACCCTCTAGTTGTCAAGAAAATTTTATTTGCAATATCTATTTATCTTGTCTTCTTTATACATATGAGATCATAATTTTTCGATACCCAAGTTATATATATTTATGTATATGTGTGTTACTGATCTGTAGTTATATTGTTATAGATACACAGATAGATCTAGAGTAGCTGATACTCTGTTGAATTTATCTATGTCAAATAAAGCACACAGAGATAATGATAGGTATTGTTGAAGTCTTGACAACAGAGACAGAACCAGATAGTGTTGTCAGAAGTGGAACAAATCCACAAACATCTCTAAGGATAAAAGACGTTGAAATATTAGAAGACACAACACAGCATTTGCTCGTATATAAGTTAGAGCTTAAGAATAGATTAGCTGACCTGTAATTGTGCCAGGAATAATCCATAGGCAACCACGAAGATGTTAGTAATATGATTAAAACTCAAATCTAATGTATCATTACAACCATACTTCATAAACATATGTTAACACTAATGAGACTTAGATTAAATGCAACAGTGCAATAACTATTCTTTTATTTCAAAGTTAACCACAGTGTCGTTGTGAGAATCTTTTCTAACGTTATACATATCGTAAATAAAAAAATTGGTCACCCTAACTATATTTTTGGTCTGATAGATCAGAGATATAAAGAACTCTAACATATATATCGAAAGAAACCCATTCCAAGTGTGCGCGTGTCAACTATATTTAAAAGGCAATCTAATTTAGATGTAAAACCCCAAAGTTACTCAACATATGTCCCCCCTCCGTGGTTCAGCGGTTAGTCTGAGGGTTTATATAAAAAAAATCGTGGTTCGATACCCATAGTGGGAAAATCACAGATTGCCCATTGTGTAGCTTTGTGCTTAATAGAAATCAAAGAAATGCCAGCTATAAGTTTCATAATACAATCAAATACTTAATTTTCATTGGTCCTCAAGGTTCTGCTGTATTTATATCTAAAGACTGAGGTTGTTACACTAGTGATAAACATCATATATATATAGAGCTCTGTGGTTACTGGAAAATGCTTTTGCTTAGAAATACTATTTTACAGAAGTTTTAATATTGCAGATTTAGTTGGCATCTATTGTGCTAAATTTGAAAGGCTTTTTTTGCTAAAAAAACTGGATACAATTGAAGTTAATATAAAAAGACATTGATGTATTACCTTGTACAAATGTACAATGGAAAATACAGAATTTTTTTTACATTCTGTAAATTACAAAAATATGCTAAGAGGTAAGTCATTATCCACCTTTTCCTGGATCTACCAGTGAGAGTAACAAAAACTTTGTCATGTTTCAAGTTACATACACAAGACTGTTTTCATTTGATCGTTGTTTTGATCAAGTACTGTTACATCATAATACAGTATATCATAGTTCTATACCTCAGTTGTGCTATTTATAAATGTGCACACAAAATGTAGTTCAAGTAAGTAAGACAAAATTAGTGAGAGATATAATCAACTAAATCTAAACTGTGTTTGTGAGTTTAGCCACAAAAAGCGTATAGTAGCGCTTTTTTAAGTGAAATTATCACAGACTGTGTTTTAACAACAGAATAGAGAAGAATAATTTGTCTTCTGAATTGTGTTCTAAAGTAATTTAACAAGGCTGCGTGGACTTTGACAAAAAGAGATAATTATAGAAAGCTCTGGATACAAATGTAGTAAACAACAGTGTAACAAAAATGAAATTATCGCCAGTTGTATTGTAAGAACAGAGCAAAGGACAATATTTGAACCAGCCTTCGACGAAAAGAGACAATTTTTAAATCTCTGGATACAACTGTGGTGATTAACTGTGTAACAAACATTTGTATATACGTTTGACTTGTTTTAATATATTATTTTAAAACAGTTGGATTATGTTATGTTTGTTTATTGTGAAAATTTATCGCCAACATGTCACAGACACCTACAGTAGAGAATCCAACCTACATCCAGAAAAGAGAAGGATAGAAGGAGGAGAGACTGAAAATAGAAAGAATATGAGCATAAATTGAGATTACCAAGCTCACCCAACACAAAGATGTACTTCCCAAGAATGACAATGGGGACAGGGCCAACCCCAGATTTAATGGACTTTGAGAAAGAGTCAACAGAGCCTTAAAGAGCATGCTAAAAAAGATGTGACAAGAGAGACAACATGACTAGGATAGGTACCTGCAGTCTGTATTATTTGGTAACAGAGAAGTCCCACAAGCAAGTACAGGAATTTCATTCTTGGAGTTACCGATAGAAGAACAGTTCAAGGTTCAATGCAGATATTTAAAGAATTGTGGACAGGAAAAGAAGAGTCAAAGTGAGGAATACATACCAGTACATGTTAGACCTCAGACATCGAATAGAGAAGACCTGTAAACTTGCTCGAGAAAGTTTGTATGCAGCTCAAAGCAGTCAGAAGCACTTCTATGGCAATAGGGCCAAGGATTGACGCTTCAAGATCGGACAGACTTACAATAAAAAGGACCTTTTAAAGTGCAAGAAGTAGTCAACAAAATAGACTATAAGATGAAATTGAACGGGAAGACCAAAATCTACCACGCCAATCTGTTGAAGAGGTACTTCAAGAGGGAATAAGACCTAATGAATGCAGCTATTGAAGCACAGATGGACATTGCAGGTGGGTGTGGCTGTCATCGATGTAGAACCAAAATACAATGACTTTCTCATAGAAGATGAATACCTACTGGACCTAAGACCGCTGGGTGGAGATGAGACATGCAAAGACGTCAGCATCAGTGGAAAACTGACTGGCAAGCAAAAGAAAGAGCTACAAGATATACTGTGCCAGTATGCTGATGTCTTCACAGACAGACCAAGTAAGACAGACCTTGTGTAACACAAGTTCGAGACCACAATCAGGGATCCAGTCAAGGTGACGCCCTACCAGATGCCCTATGTGATGAGAGACCTGATCAAACAGGAAGTCAAGGTAATGTTAGAAACTGGAATCATTAAGACTTCGAATTCAGCATAATGTTCACCAGTCATAATTGTGAAGAAGAAGAAGAACAGCTTAAACTGCTTCTGCATAGGCTTCAGAAGCCGAGCCTCGTGACGAAGTTCAACTCCGGACCTATGGGCGACCCAGAGACTATCATGGCGAAATTAGACTAGGCCAAGTTCTTTTCCAAGATTGACCTGAGTAAAGGATATTGGCAGATCCCGATGGAGACTGTATCTAAACAGAAGAAAGCCTTTGTGACACCAAACGGATACTACCAGTTCAAGAGGATGCCATTTGGGTTAGTCAACTAAGCAGTGACATTCAAATGCATGATGATAAAGATTTTGTATAAAACCACCAACATCGAGCATTATGTGGACGACATTCTGACTCACACATCCAAATGGGAAGACCACCTGAAGAAACTCAAAGAGCTGTTCAGGCGAATGAGGGCAGCAGGTCTGATCATCAGACCATCTAAGTGCTACATCGGCTATTCTGTGCTGGACTTTGTTCGTTACAAGGTGAGTGACTGACAGATAGCCATGGAAGAGGAAAAGCTAACCCACATACAATATGCGCTAACTCTGATGACTAAGCAGCAAGTTAGTTGCCTTCTGGAGTTAGTGGGATACTATAGAAGTTCATCTCAAACAATGCTGAATTCGCTGCACCACTGACTGACCTGACCAAGAAAGGCCAAACCAATAAGATGAAGTGGCAACAACTAGGGAAAATGGCATTCTAGAAGTTGAAAAACATGTTAGGAAGCTCGAAAATCGTTAAAATACCAGATTTCAACAAACCGTTCATCATTCAGGCCGATACATCAGACGTTGGAATTGGAGCAATACTTATGCAAGAGCATGAATACGGACTGTTTCCCGTAATGTACTTCAGTAAAAAGCTGTTGAAGAGTGAGTAGAACTACTCTGTGACTGAACGAGAGCATCTGGCCATCATATTTGCCATTCGATATTCTAGAACTACCTCTATGGGAAGAAATTCATCACCAAGATGGACCATCAGCCACTTGCATACATCTAAAAGTGCAAGAATTATGAGGTGGTGTTGTACCTCCAGAACTACAGGTTAAGCATTGAAGCCATCAAGGGAACTGCGAATGTCATTGCAAAACTGTATGAATAGACTTTGCACATGAACTGAAAACAGGCTTTCTATATAGTATTTGAAAAATTGTAAATATTTTTCTTGAAGATGGGCTTATTATTAGATATACACGACTGTTTTAATCCAAGTATAGTGTGAGTATTATATTTAGTTATGTTTAGAAGCGATAGTTAATCGCAGGTTTGTTTACATAACCGTGTATGAATCATATATTGTGTAGTTCCATTGTTGTGATTTGCTGCTTGTATTATTGTGTCATGTTACTAGGACCTTCTTAGTTTGTTCGAATATTTTTACATCATAATATCTCGTAGTATGTAAACATTTCTAGGCCTCAGTTGGGCTATTTATAAATATGTGTCCAAAATGTAGTTCAAGTAAGTAAGACAAAATTAGTGAGAGATATAGTCAAATAGATCTAGACTGTTTGTTTGTGAGTTTAGCCATAAAGAGCGTATAGTAGCGCTTTTTAAAGTGAAATTAACACAGATTGTATTTTAACAGCAGAATAATTTGTCTTCTCAATTGTGTTCTATAGTAATTGAACAAATCTGTGTGGACTTTTGATGAAAAGAAACAATTATAGAAATCTCTGAATACAACTGTCGTAACTAAACTGTAATGTAAGCAAAATTATCACCGACTGTATTGTAACAACAGAGCAGAGGATAATAATTCGTCTTATCAGTTGTGTTCTAAAGTAGCTGAACCATCCTGTGTGGACTTTGGCGAAAAGAGACAATTGTTTAAATATCTGGATACAACTGTGGTGATTAACTGTGTAACGAACATTTGTAAATAGGTTTAACTTATTTTAATATATGATTTCAAAACAACTGGACTGTGTGCTGTTTGTTTATTGTTGAAATTTATCACAGACACCTACTGTAAAGAATCCGACCTACATCCATATAAATAAAAATCTGACATTTCACAACTTCAGTCACTCACATTTACAATTGCTTGAAGTATTTTACACTAATAAATAAATATAAAATTTAAAACCAAACAATAACATACAAAGCTATATTAAAAGTCTAATAAATCGTAGACTATTTATCTTTAGTTTAAAGGATATCTGTATTAGAATGTTGGATCCACCAACAGAACTATCACACACTGACGAACTTTATCTTATTTTAAAGTGTCAGAACAAAATGTTGCTCTAAGATAAATGTTCAATTATTTGATTTGCTTTAGAGAAAGTATTGACTCTGGAATACTAACTCCATCTATAAAACTTAATACTTCTAAATAAACATGTAAGTATTTACATTCCTCCATGCACAAATCAATCACAAAAGTTACTGAAATAACAAGTTTTAGAATAATTTAATTCGTGCTTTAAAATGTGGTTTCAGTGATTTGTTGTATAAAAATAATAGTTGACAGATTAGCTACAAAATCATATACGTAATTTTACCAAACTTTACGTAGATAAGGCAGTCTTTTAGGTAGAATAGAATACTGGTAGAAGAAATGCTCCATTGCTTTATTTACGTCTATTAACTGTGAAGGAACTAATAGCTATCCTTCAATCACATGAAACAAACTGACTCACAAATGTTTATTAAGCCAAATGTTACTTTGACAATTTTATCTAATGTTGAGAAACCAGTATTTTCATCCAAATAGACATGGAAACAGAGGACAATGTGGGTGTACAATGAATATCATATTAAGCAAATATGTACAAATATAAGCACAATGCATTATGACAGAAAAATGCAAAAACAAATGAATGAATTGTTCAGAACATTAATATTTGGTATGTGAGCTCTTTGGTTTGTATAGAGATTGACACCGTGCTTTCATGCTCCTATACAATTTATCAACGAAGGACTGGCATGCTGCTCCAAGTATCCTGTAACACATCCCACAATTCGTCCAAGTTGTTTGGTTGCCATTAAACTTTCTCAGCATTCATATAATCCAATATGGCCTTGGTGATGTTCAAGTCAGGACTTTGTGAAGGCCATGACATCTTTGTAAGTGTTCCATTAACATTTTTACGTTCAAAATAGGTTTTCACTAGAGTGACTGTTTGCGTGGAGTCATTGTCATGTTGAAAGCTTAAACTCTGCCCAATTAGACACTTTTCCGAGGGAATAGCATCAGAATCTACCTTTATATGTTGGCAGTCAGGGTACCTTCGTTTTTATGTAAGTTCCCGACACCCTTGGTTGGGATACAGCCAACAGTTGTGTTGATCTATCCCCATGATTTACTGTACCTGTTGTACACTGACTGTTGCACCACTCTGCAGTCCGATTTCGAACAAACTGCCATTGATTACTGCCAAATAGATTAAACTTGGACTTGTCTGTAAAGCGCAATTTTTTTCAGGTTGGATCACACCACATTTTCCATTTATGTTGCCCATTTCACTTGTT
This sequence comes from Limulus polyphemus, assembly GCF_000517525.1. Classification (NCBI taxonomy): domain Eukaryota; kingdom Metazoa; phylum Arthropoda; class Merostomata; order Xiphosura; family Limulidae; genus Limulus; species Limulus polyphemus. The sequence continues at coordinate 606,992 of NW_013665882.1, forward strand.
TGCTTTTGTTGCCTCTTCTCAGCAAAGGGTTTCGAGCAGCTACACACATACTGTGACAATATTGGGCTAATTTGTATTATACTGTTCTTGAAAAAAAACCTTAACATTTCTACTTGCAACAAGGTAATTAGAAAGATCTCTACTTGATCATTGCCTATCACGAAGATACTTTTTTTCTTCTCTCGACCATTCTATTGTCAACAGCCCTCTTCAGGGTTTTGCACATAGCACGGGATGAAACGTTAAGTTGGGCTGCGATCTGGTCGATAGGAGTTGCCTTCTTCAGCCAAAACGCTGATTTATATACGCTTGTCGTGTGTAATTTTCTTCACGGGTGTCATCGTGTTCATCACAAATTTGAAACGTTACAGTCCGCAAAAATCGTGAAAGTAAATTTAATTTTAAACGTTTAACCCTAAACAGTCTAGTTGTCTGTCACCCAGTCACATTATTTTATGTCAACACAACACTGCATTAGACATTATCTCATTTTTAAGACGCGGCTTCGCGAAAACCTCGGCCCTGATATGGCCGCGCATTTTTTATTATTATTACAAATTTGACAACTGACTATTTTTACGCTTTCTATTGTAGTTAATATGCATCGTAGGTACAGTGCATGAAAGTAATGGATCACAAAGACGACAAACATGGCAAATATGGCATGCTCCTTTCTTTCTATTTTTGTGTTCATCACATACTCTGCCAGTTCCTACTGTTTCCATGCTTCCTGCTATCCGGTTGAAAATCTGAAATCAGTTCAACTAATGTAACTATACTGTTTACTAATAATTACTATTGCGCTTTATGCCCTTTTTCGATTATATGTTTCATAATTTTTTGTTCGGCCACATTTTTAGTAAAATATCCTACTTTTTCGCCGGTGTGGGTCTTAAATAAAACATATTATTCTATCATGTGTAATTTGCATTCAATACCCACTTTGTCCTTGTTTCCTTAATTATTTCCAATACAGAATACTGTGATGGATAAAATTACCAGTCTACTTATAAGTTTGAATTCAGTAAAAGGGTATAATGTAGAATGGTTGATAAGATTGAATCTGTTTAGAGGTGTATGACTGCTTCACTATGTATGCTTAATACTAATCTCATGAATGAAATAAAGTATGTTGTTCATATGAAAAATGTGTAGTACCATTAAATGAATGTAATGTTTGTAGTTTTATTTATAAAAATTGCACAGCAAACGGATAACAAAAAAGGAATATCTCCATATTTATATTATTTTTTAAATTTATCACTGTTTAGTTTATGTTGTAAAGGGGGAGCGTTTTTTCTGAGTCATAGTTTGCTGTAATTATAACCTTAAAACAAGCATTTTATACTAAGTAGAGAATAATAGAGATATAACTCACTACCAGGATTTGCAAAAATAGAAAAGAACACCAAACAATTATTAAATTTAATATTTATTAAAACTTTCATTACTGTTTTACTACCCTTCCATCAGAGGAGTTTTTTTTTTCATTTACAGAAAACAATTATGTTTTATGTTACCCTCCTTCAGGACTTATGTTCTGAATTTTGGTTGAATTTGTAAGATCAATTATTTTTTTACAGCATGTATGTCATGTGGCTGACGTGTGTAGCATTTAGCAAGTATTTCAGGAAGGACTCTTTGAGTACAGATTTTACAGTTATAACACAATTCAATATCATAAAAGATCCTCTCTATGTACAGTGCTTTTTGAACCCCACACTATAAAGTTTCAATAAGTCTTTGGTATACGAAGCTGTATTTGTATCTGGTAATAATACAGGTGGCCCACTTTTAAGGTGTAATACATCTAATTCATAAAGGGCTACAGAAAACTATGGGTCGCGCCGATAGTTTGCTCACCACGGGCCCAGAGCTCCAAACTCTCGTCAAAATTCTCGGGATGATGAGGTCTAGCGTGAGTAGAGATTCAGCATTTATTTCTGCACTGGGCGCCAGTTAAGCTATCGCAGGCCCTGATTTGAACGATTGTTGAGACGTAAAAAGGCTTCAATTTATATATTACTCACGACACTTTGTAATCTATAATGTATAAAATACAGCCATTAGATCGATTACAATCTCGCTTTTGAGAAGTCACAAGTACGGTCCATACATGCTATACAATTTCAGGTTGAGTATTTAGCATACAGGATCACCTACAAAAGTTGTAATATTTTCAAAACGAGACCCAAAACTCGAGCGCTTTCGAATAGTTGACTATTCTTTTTCAGAAGAAGAATATT
>NW_013665882.1:609247-611913 GCF_000517525.1 Limulus polyphemus
AATATTCTTCTTCTGAAAAAGAATAGTCAACTATTCGAAAGCGCTCGAGTTTTGGGTCTCGTTTTGAAAATATTCTGTACAATTTGATATGGTAGTTATAATTCTGTGTTTGATAAATCAAATAAGCATGATAGTTTCGATATTGTTTCTCCAAATTTTTATTTCAGACCAAGAATGTCCATTCTAACCACCAAACACTTCCCAAACGTAGCACCGATTTGTTATAATTTTACTATCGAAATAATAAAAAATAAACTGATGTTGTAGTTATATCAAGCATCTGATAAATCCGTTCCCTCCAATAATATTATCTAATATTATATATAAATCGTGTCTTCCAAAAATATGTTTTATTTTATAAATGTTTAAGTTCTGAATGTAACATGTCTTCCGAAACACAACTACACGTGTATCCTCTTAATTCAGTTTTAAACTTTCGGAATGAGGCTATCCCCCAATGGGCCAGCGGTAAGCTTACGGAATTACGGCGTTACAATTCGGGGTTCCATTCCTGACAGTGGACAGAGCACATCCAGACCATTGTATATCTTAGCGATAAAACAACAACGACCAGGTTAGGCTACTGAATGACAGACTTGTAATGCCTAAAGTTTTATTGTATAAGTATTAAGACTAAAAAATCTGCTGTATCCTCATCAAGGTTAAACAACTGGTTATCTGCATTCTGTCCATCGCAGGAATCGAATTCCCGATTTTAGCATTGGTTTGGAATTTCGTGCAAAGTTACTCGAGGGCTATCTGCGCTAGCCGTCCCTAAGTTAGGTGATAGGCTAGAGGGAAGGCAGCTAGTCATCACCACCCTCCGCCAATGCTTGACCGGTAAATTATAACATCCTCATTGCTAAAAGGGAGAGCATGTTCGATGACGAGAATTCGAACCAGCGACCCACCGATTGCGAGTCGAGCGTCCTAACCACCAGATCATGCCAGGCCTCTTTATCATTGTCAGTCTGAAAACTTAAACCGACCCTCAAGGGCGAAGGGGGGGGGGCAGTTTACTTGTTAAAAAATATTTTTGCTTTCCCAAAGCAAATCACATTAAAGTAAATACATAAAAAAATCTAGAGAAATTTGCAGTGCAAACAAAATGTTTTAGACGGATTATTGTTATTTTTTGATAGATGCTTTAATCATAGCGACTTTTGAATATTTTTTCATGCAGAGTTTTTAATTCCACAGACAAAAATAAGACATGTGGCTGAGATATAATAGCGTATATGGCCAGCTTAAGGTAATTATTAAGATTTATAAAGCAAGTCTGTTGATTTAGTAGTTTCGAAAGATGAAAAATCTGTAAAAAGGCGTAACCGCTGTCTTATGCGGTGTGTAAGCCATGGGACTGTATGTTCGTAGAATGAAACTTTATTCCACTGCTTCTACTATGGCAAGTTTATTTGCAGCCTAAGTAACAAATCAAAACAAGGAAAACAATGCGTAACAGTGTAGTTATTAATGTGGTCTGTATATTAATTTATTAGTTATTTCTAAAACGATTTAAATAATTTTTATCTTTTTTTTAACATTTCGTCAGAAGCTCAAAACATTAATGTCTCTTGATTGTAAAATAATGTAAATACTTGCTATTTAACTGTATTAAAGAAAACCTTGTAAAAGGGAAATTTAGTAATGGTTATAAAACTAAAGCAAACGCTAACTCCAAGTTCATGAACTTATGGAAATAATGATGAATCTCGTTCAGGTTTCTACATATGTTCCTGTTTATATAGCTTATAACCGCATTCCTTCTATTGCAAATATGTGTGTTCATACTTGTATTTTCATTTAAGAGTTTCTACTTGTCTTTCTCCCAGTGTAGTTTGTACTCGGCTTCTTCTGACTAGAGTTATACTCATCGTTTACCCACCACAGTTTATACCTTCTATTAGTTTGTACTGTTCCTTTATCACTGGATGATACTTTTGCTCTTACTACTACAGTTTATACTCTGGCTCTTTAGCTCCAGTTTATATTGTTCACTTCCTACATCAACTTCTACTAGTTTATACTGTTCCATTCCCGTTACTTGACACTTTTACTCTTACTACTACAGTTTATACTTATGCTCTTTCTACTAGTTTATACTGTTCCATTCCCGTTACTTGACACTTTTACTCTTACTACTACAGTTTATACTTATGCTCTTTCTACTAGTTTATACTGTTCTCTTTCCGCTAGTTGACACTTTTACTTTTTCTACTACAGTTTATACTCTGGCTTTTTTGGAACAGTTTATATTGTTTACTTCCCACAGCAACTTATACTTATGCTCTTTCTAGTATTTTATACTGTTCCCTTCCCGCTAGTTGACACTTTTACTACTACAATTTATACTTTGGCTCTTTCTACTAGTTTATACTATTGATTTGACTACAACAGTTCATACTAGGTTGAACTTTGTCCGATGTTAAGTAGATATTAGTAGTGAATGGAAACACAAACTTCCTAATTATGTTAGCAGAGTGAGAAACTAAAACATTACGGGCGCGTCTTCACAGAATCAATAGTTGATTCGAAATGACATTCCATAAACTAAAACATTACGGGCGTGTCTTCACAGAATCAATAGTTGATTCGAAATGACATTCTATAAACTAAACATTACGGGCTGTCTTCACAGAATCAATAGTTGATTCGAAATGACATTC
>NW_013665882.1:612327-631378 GCF_000517525.1 Limulus polyphemus
ACATTACGGGCGTGTCTTCACAGAATCAATAGTTGATTCGAAATGACATTCTATAAACTAAAACATTACGGGCGTGTCTTCACAGAATCAATAGTTGATTCGAAATGACATTCTATAAACTAAAACATTACGGGCGTGTCTTCACAGAATCAATAGTTGATTCGAAATGACATTCTATAAACTAAAACATTACGGGCGTGTCTTCACAGAATCAATAGTTGATTCGAAATGACATTCTATAAAACAGTACACAATTTTAAGTTTTCATTGTAATTAAAGATTGACCACTTTTGTACATATTCTAATAAAGGCCAAACCGTATTCAACTTCCTGACTTTTGATCACAATAATACTTTCAGGGGATCCAGAGAGATCCTAAACACCCCTACTTTATGAATGTTCAATTCCCCCATTACTACTGCCTTGGTGCTAACAAATGACGCACATGCATCTCCCCTCAAAATAATTGCCGCGCCTGGTACAGAAGACAGTACTAATCCTTTATAGACACAGGTGACCACTACTTTAAATTCTCTTTATTAGAAAATTATTATGATCTTAAGACAGGCCGTGCCGCAAAAACTTTAGTTAGAGAAATTTGACCAACGTAATATTGGAGGTACATATCTGGATCACAGAAGCAAATAACACAAACAAGCATATATAGAATAATTAGGGTAACACATAAATAACATACATTCAGAAATCACGAACAATGAACATGGGCAATTTGATTTTGGATTTTTTAATGATATAAAACAGTATCACAGAAAATACAGTAGAATTCTCCTAGTATTTGGTTTTTATACCTCCTTTCCTATTAATTTCCATAGTTGTTTCTAATACTGTATGTATGCTAACAGGATTTCTATGTTCTACATTTCTGAGTTACGAGATGCTCTCTTCAGTAAAGTAAACTCATATTCAGGGATCAGAAAGGAAATATTAAATTATCTAACCTATATCAAAGCCAGTGTGTGTCACGTCACGCTTGATTTCTCTAAATAGAAGGAGTCATAAAACCAAAATGCATTTATCCACATAGAATAGTTCGATTACAGTCTGCTCATTAGGATTTTAGTGGCAGGGGTGCAAGGGCGCCATAAGGGGGTGTTCCGTGAAACCTTATAAGTGTAGTGAGTGTTGGTATAAAAAGCCTGAATTAAAGAACGTAGTTCGGGATCATCCAGCCTAGAGCCAAGTGCATAAAATTTACCATGAAAGTAAAAAATATCGATTCAATTTTAAACTTAAATCGTTTCTGAATTAAACTATTTTCTGTTATATCACCAACGTTTTTATTAAAAAAACCTTTTTAATTAACGTAGACTCTAAATTAAGAAATCAACAAATATTTTTGTTTCGTTGTCTATACATTTCATTTTATACTTTCAGTAAACAGACTAACAACAATATTATGTTATACTTTTGTTGCTAAGCAACATGACATAAAAGCCATAGTTGGAACTTAAATTACCAAAACGCACTGTATTTTCTATATATTAGATGTTTTTGTTTGTTTGTTTGTTTGCTACACGAGAGCTATCTGCGCTAGCCGTCCCTAATTTAGCAGTGTAAGACTAGAGGGAAGGCAGCTAGTCATCACCACCCACCGCCAACTCTTGGGCTACTCTTTTACCAACGAATAGTGAGATTGACCGTCACATTATAACGCCACCATGGCTGAAAGGGCGAGCATGTTTGGTGTGACGGGGACTCAAGCCCGTGACCCTCAGATTGCGAGTCGAGCGCCCTAGCCACCTGGCCATGCCGGGCCAATTATTCTATGAATACGCAACGAATTCATTTCATGAATGGTCTTAATTTTGATTGGAATTTACCGACGTTTGGCTGCTTCGACTGCACTTTTCTGTCTTTTTGTTGGTCGAGCTTGATTTTGCAAAATTTATTTATTTCAATTAGCTATGAAATGTGAGGTTAGGGAATACTATGGGGTGGGGGTGGTAGTACTTGCCCCATCATTTTTGAGGGGTCATGCGCTAGTTTGTGTGTAATAACCAGTGCCTATGTATGATAACTAGTACTTGTGCATGGTAACAAGTGACTATGTATGGTAACAAATGTTTGTATATGGTAACAAGTGCTATGTTTGGTAACTAGTACCTATGTATGGTAACAAGTGACTACGTTTGGTAACTAGTACCTATGTATGGTAACAAGTGACTACGTTTGGTAACTAGTACCTATGTATGGTAACAAATGTTTGTGTATGGTAACAAGTGACTATGTGTATTAACTAGTACTTGTGCATGATAACAAGTGACTATATATGGTAACAAATGTTTGTGTATGGTAACAAGTGACTATGTGTATTAACTAGTACTTGTGCATGGTAACAAGTGACTATATATGGTAACAAATGTTTGTGTATGGTAACAAGTGACTATGTGTATTAACTAGTACTTGTGCGTGGTAACAAGTGACTATGTGTATTAACTAGTACTTGTGCATGGTAACAAGTGACTATATATGATAACAAATGTTTGTGTATGGTAACAAGTGACTATGTGTATTAACTAGTACTTGTGCATGGTAACAAGTGACTATATATGGTAACAAATGTTTGTATATGGTAACAAGTGACTTTGTGTATTAACTAGTACTTGTGCATGATAACAAGTGACTATATATGGTAACAAATGTTTGTGTATGGTAACAAGTGACTATGTGTATTAACTAGTACTTGTGCATGGTAACAAGTGACTATATATGGTAACAAATGTTTGTGTATGGTAACAAGTGACTATGTGTATTAACTAGTACTTGTGCGTGGTAACAAGTGACTATGTGTATTAACTAGTACTTGTGCATGGTAACAAGTGACTATATATGATAACAAATGTTTATGTATGGTAACAAATGACTATGTATGATAAGAAGTAAAGGAAGGTATGAGTATCAGTCAGTTCGGACATTTTTCAGAACTAACAGGAATCCTGTTTTGATCATGAGGTACTGCAATTATATGTAAAAAAAGCTAAATCTTACTTACAATAGTATATGTAATGCATGTGGGCAAATACATCCTTAAAAAACAGTATTTGGTTTCAAAGGCATAACGATACACAGCAGAATTTTCGAAAAATATGAATACAATTTCTAAAAGTTTCCTTTCTGGATTAAAGTTTCTGTTGATCTAGAATTAATGCAAACAAAATTAGACGACTTATCGCCTACCAGGTACAAACAATTCGGTCATAAAGTTTCTCGAACCGTAAATGTTATGGCCAAAGTGAGTTATTTTCTTTTCTTCGACACTCAACAGACAGAAGTACGGTAGTATATGAAATACAAATGAATAACTTATCGTCTTGTCCTTTATTATCCAATTTCGTCCTCATTGTGATACTTCTTGCATGCTGTTGATCTTCGTCATGTGGTCCAAGAAGCGTATCATTTGAAGATGCGAGTTTGAATATTAATGGAACAATCAAGAAATTGGTATGCAAATTACTTTGAATCCAGAAATTAGGGCTGAGGATTTGAGATTTCGTAAAGTCCCAAATAAATAAAACATAGAACATTATGTACAAAGAACAAAATTTAACTTGAGACCATATAACAACACAAACAGCAGAAGCAACAGTATAAAATCCTATCCTTGGTCTTTAGAATGATTTGTTTGAAGTTAAACACAAAGCAACACAATGGGCTATCTGTGCTCTGCCCACCACGGGTATCGAAACCCGGTTTTCAGCGTTATAAGCCCGCAGACATATCGCTGTGCCACTGGGGGGCCTTTAAAACGGACATATAAATACTTTCAAATCCTATCATTGGTCTTTAGAACGGACATATAAGTTCGACTGCAAAAAACAACAACAGAAACAATGGTAAAGAACTGTATTATTATTGCAATACCTTACGTGAAGGATAGATAGCAAGTAAAATAAAAGGTTTTGAAAAATGTTTTGTATTAAACATAAAACTTAGTACTGTATATTTCAAGAGTAACTAAACTCATCATTTCGTATTTCCAACAGTCTAAAATGAAAAAAAGAAAAAATGCCGCGTAAACTTCGGTAAATGCAAAACGGTGATCACAAACAGAAATAAAGATCTTTGAAAACATTCAATATTTTGTACTCAAGCATTACTTATTTTATAAATTCTATATCCTTTGTTGTCCTCACTGAACAATCGAACAATGAGTAAGAGTCATGAAGTAACAAAATTCATTTCCAGTATAATTAATCTTCTTTTAAATAGCCATCATTATTTAAAGATGGGCTCCTGAATACGTTGAAAGTATCATCAACGACTGTTATTCACTAGCGGAGCCGCACGTTAACCCGTAAAGGTAATTTACGGAGGTTTGTTTTAAAAGAACATTCCGCTGGAAACGAGATACGTAGTAAAAAGACTGGTGTACAATCTGATTAACTTAAATATTGAGGTATACGTGATCGTATACTCTACTAAAATAGTGAAGCCAGTCTGGAATCGATAAAACTCTACTTTATAAAGCAAAGTTACATTTCGTAAATATGTTTCATGACGTGCTTTAAAATAAGTAAAAATCCGAAAATCAGGGCAAGAAATATATAACGGCACTTGAATAGTACCACAAACTTGACTAGTGGGAGTGATCATCACATTATAACGCCAACACTGCTGAAATGGCGAGCATGTTTGGTGTGACAAGGATTCAAAGCCGCGAACCTCAGATTGCGAGTCAAGCTCCTTAACCACCTGGCCATGCCAGCCTACTTATCATCGGATTTTGCTGAAAAGAACAATTTAATGATTGATCAAAATGTTGCTTAGTTAAATCTTACTTTGTTGTATATAGTTACAACAGTTCTTCTTTTGTTTTCCTTACTTTGTTGTATATAGTTACAACAGTTCTTCTTTTGTTTTCCTTACTTTGTTGTATATAGTTACAACAGTTCTTCTTTTGTTTTCCTTACTTTGTTGTATATAGTTACAACAGTTCTTCTTTTGTTTTCCTTACTTTGTTGTATATAGTTACAACAGTTCTTCTTTTGTTTTCCTTACTTTGTTGTATATAGTTACAACAGTTCTTCTTTTGTTTTCGAGTTCATGCAGTTTTGGCTAAAATAAAATTTCAAGATTATTCACAAATAATGCCCGTGGTATTTAAATTATTCGATTTCCTGAAGATGTTAACTAATTTCCAATTTCAAGGATCAAAATCATATTTGTTCAATTGATTAACGTAGTAATCGATTGGAGAAACAATTTAATAGAAAGATGACACTGATCGTTCTGTTCAAAATTCGAATAAAACAGAAGTCAAAACTACAGAGCATCTGTCAAATTCAATAAGAGATATACATATTTACCAAGACGTAGTGTGACTTAAAGTACCTAGACAATAACCTTTTAAGAAGGCACATGTTTTATCATTAGTGTGAGAATATCAATAGCAATATGCTTCCACTTACCAGAAACTTTAATGCAAAGCGTTCCATTAGAATCTTTTCCAACAGTAACTTTGGTCTTCTTCTAAAAACAAAAAGGTTCTTCAATAAGTTTTTGAAATTAAGCATCTACCCGAAATAGTAAAATAAATTTTTACCTGAATAAACACTCCATTTATAATACTTTTATTTTTATAAAAACAGTAACACAATAGAAAAATTCATATGGAATTGTCGCATACGTCAAACAATATAATTTTATCATATGGAATTGTCGCATACGTAAAACAATATAATCTTATCATATGGAATTGTCGTATATGTCAAACAATATAATTTCATCATATGGAATTGTCGCATACGTCAAACAATACAATTTTATCATATGGAATTGTCGTATACGTCAAACAATATAATTTCATCATACGGAATTGTCGCATACGTCAGACAATATAATTTTATCATATGGAATTATCGCATACGTCGAACAATATAATTTTATCATATGGAATTGTCGTATACGTCAAACAATATAATTTCATCATATGGAATTGTCGCATACGTCAAACAATACAATTTTATCATATGGAATTGTCGTATACGTCAAACAATATAATTTTATCATATGGAATTGTTGCATACGTCAAACAATATAATTTCATCATATGGAATTGTCGCATACATCAAACAATATAATTTTACGTCGTCTCCCCAAATTCAAGAAGTTAAACCCGGAGATTCACAATATTAAATTGGGTATTTACAGTGGCAACTAATAAAACTTCATTAATCAACTTGGACTGAAGGAGTTGCTGTTATGTTGCCCCACTTTGACTGTAGCTGTGGTTTTAATGTGTGTTTTTTATAAAAAATAAAAACAAGTGATAGATTTCACTGTATGAAAAGTTTTATTATATGAAGGAGTTACGGAGTTCATTATTTGATAACGACGTGATTTTTTTATAACTATTTAACGAAAAATGCAAAATTCTTTAAAGATATGTTACAAAGTTTTTATCAAAACGAAATGTGTTCCGTACTAAACTAGAGAAAACCTTTGGTACGCAGCGTTTTAATCAGATGGTGCTGAGAATTTTTTCTAGAATTTCTTTACCGGCTCAAACTAGTCAATTTCTTGTCCTCTAGGTTTACGCATATAGTTAAAGTATTTGTTTTACATTTCAAAAATGGTGGATTTTGAAACATCAAAATTACTGACCCATGCTGCTTACAAAAATTCATAACTCTATTATAGTTTCAAAGTAAAATGTTAGTAATTTAAAACTTTGTGTATCTATAATGTTGCAGCCATACGCTTCTTTGGGACACGCACGCGCGCACACACACACCTGAATGATGGGCTAGATTCACAATAACTTCAGTATACTGGTTGATCTTATTGGACACAATAAGAACATAATTACCACACCTCACCAGTCCGTCTCATAGAATACAAACGAAGCAAGTGCTGTAAGAATAACCACAGTTTCTTAATTCCTGGCAAAGAAATTCATTATATCGAAATGAGGGAAGAAACGTTCGATACTGGGATTTATATCCTAAGTTGTTAGACAGAAACATGAACAAACAATGAAGCTCAGGTATATAACCGAAGTTCACGTAATTCTTTTTTTTTCTTATCTGCACGATATATTGATGTTATTCTTCGATTAAAAGCGAAATTATTATTCTCATAATATACAGTTTTACTTTTGTATTATCTTTACTTCTATTTTGAGTTTATCACAAATACTTGTTATTCAGCTTCTATATGAATGTAGAAATGCGATTTCTATTCTCCCTTAAACAGCCAAGATCAAACAGCCATGATTAAACAGCCAAGATTAAACAATTTCCTTTATATACTTTCTTACAACTCTAGGATTCCTCGTTTTCCTAGTATAATTTATTTTATTCCAATTTTTATCTAATTCCTATGCTTTATTTACTTCCAGTCAGTTGAAATACTTTCTTCATTCCACTCTTCCGTTATATATTCCTATTATTTCATTCCCTTGCAGCTAGGAGATTATATATGCTATATTTATCTGAAAATAAATAAACACCATTTACTTCGATTAATCATTCAGAACATTATACACTTTCATTATTCTATGTTCTCTTTTACCCGTAGGATCATTTCTTTGATGTTGTTTTTTTCCATCAAGAACAAATAATTGCTTTGTTCCACTTTCCCCTTCATCCATAATATAAATAATACAATTTCGTAATTTTACTTCTTTTCTCTCGTTCTTCAGCAGACCTAATCATTCTATGTACTTTTTAAGATTCATTTTACCAAGCCCATCAGTAACTTCTGATCAAAGCAAGATCATAACTAAAGATTAATCCATTAATGAATGTAACTATAATTGAATATAGAGATTAGAACGCACTGATTTATTAGGTGACTACCTTCGCTTTTAGCCATATTTAGCCAGAATCCCAATATCTCACGAGGTTCGAACAGATTAGAAGAATTAGGCTAGTCCCAGCAATGCAAAATAATCCTCAAAATAAAAGATATATGATAGAAGTAAAAAACAGCAATATATTATCATTATACATGTTAAACATTTTAACAACAACAACAAATTCTGATTTATTGCAAAGAAATGTATCTGTTGGAGTCGTTGTCTTTCAGATAAATTCAACTAACTGAATACAATTTTGTTGACGGCAATATGGTTAGTAACGTGAGGCGTTGTTAATCTTTAGAGCAATCTTCTGCATAATTCTTTATCAGATATTTTCATGGCAATGGCCAGTGGCCAGTGCTTTAAACTGGTAATCATAGGGTTGGGAGTTCGTGGCTTGCTCACGACATGCTGTCGGGTCCTTGACCAATAAACTTTACCCCAGTTGCTTCAGTATATTTAGCTGTATAATGGGTACCAGCAGGTAGTTGGGGGTTAAACTGCGATGGACTGGAATCTCGTACAGGGGATATGTGTCATCATTCTTATTTGTTTGTGTCATTAATACTAGACTTCAGCACCGACTCCTACGTGCCGTACGTGGGATAGCTTTGACCATATAAATTCAGAGAGGTGTTGTCCACATTAAATGTATAATATTCCTTGACGATATTCTCGATATTATGTTTAGGGAGAAGGGGGGGGGAAGAGTGTTCGTGGGAGAGTTTCATTTAGGGAAACAAGACTTTAGCAAAATAAAAAAAGTTTTAATTTAAAAAAAAAAGCTGTACCAAAGGCATGTGATGGGTAAGAAACCTAATAATATTTCTGTAACTTATTCTATCGTTGAGTGGGTTCTTTTGGATTATTTGGTGACATTAACGCCAAATTCAATCCACGTAACGATAACGAATCAACTTTGTTTTTTCGATAAGGTTACTACAGGCTACGTTCACTTCGAATCAAGTTGCAGGCTTAAATTCACAAATTATATCTGAACAGAAATTTCGAGATTAATGGTACCCCTAACTTACAGTTACAAGCAAACTTATCTACATTGTTTCTTCTCTAATCGATGATTGACTTAATAGACACGATAACTCTCATTCCAAACTGAATCACCCACTAGGTACTTCTTTGAATTCTTACTAAACCTTCACAAACTGATTACTCGTATTTATAACGTACTCTCGTTTCTTCCAATTTCATGAAATTTTTAGAATATTACATAATCATAAACTTTCTTGGTATTCTATGATAACTTTGATAACTGAATTATACCATTAAAATATTACTTACAACAATATTACTTACAACAATATTGATCCACTGTCATTTAAAACAAGTAAAACTCCATATCCGATAAAATATATCAGTTTAATAAAAAAATCAAATGGGAGTTTTTTTTTTATTCATAGAGCACATTTTTACTTACAACAATATTACTTACAACAATATTGATCCACTGTCATTTAAAACAAGTAAAACTCCATATCAGATAAAATATATCAGTTTAATAAAAAAATCAAATGGGAGTTTTTTTTTATTCATAGAGCACATTTTTACTTACAACAATATTGATCCACTGTCATTTAAAACAAGTAAAACTCCATATCAGATAAAATATATCAGTTTAATAAAAAAATCAAATGAGGGTTTATTTTTATTCATAGAGCACATTTTTATTTCATCTTTGAACTGGTAAAAAAAATAGAGGAGAGAAAATAGAAAATTGGAACTAGCTTACAACTTCAAAAATATAACCAAACGCCGTGAGAGGTCGCTATCAACGGTGGTTGTTATTGATGTTCTTTGGCACAAAGCTACACAGTGGGCTTAATAATGAAACCAAGACGCCTGCCTATAAGACTTTCCACGATGTATTATTGTAGCACACATGCGAAGAAGAACGTAGAGCTGGTTTATAGAAGAATTAATGTTATCCTCATCCATTTATCTTCATTACAAAAGATAATTACCAAGTTTCACAGAGCACATTCTCAAGGGAATAAAAGAAGGAAATCAGTCACAGAATATACGAAATAACTTACAAGACTGTGAACGTAAAACAACAACTAAAATCCCATATTTCAAGCTGTTGTTAACCATAGCATTAAATGACATTTATCATAAAATTTACACAAAATAATGAACAAAAAAAATCAATAACTATCTTTTTTTATGTATTCATAATTCGTATTTAAAAAAGTTGAAACACTTTCCAAAATTCAACCAAAATTTAATTAATAGTTTTTAAAATTATTTCTATGACAATGTAGAAAAATAATAGATAATGTTGTGATACTTAATTAACCTAAAATTTGATGCAGTACCTGAAAAAAATAATTCATTAACATTAAAAAGCAAAATAAATGAAAATACCATCCTTAACTGGAATGAAAAAATACAAAACCATGATTATTCATTTATAAAGCATTAATGATTTTGCTCATAATATGTGATTTTTTCCTAAAGTGAATTAATTACAATGTGTTTGGCAAACTTTCAGTTTTTACTTTCGTAGCAGTCGAACAAAAATGAAGATAGAAATAATTCCCTCCTTAATTTTACTGGCTTATATGGTAGAATGCATTAAAACATATAAAAAAATTCTTGTAGAACAAGAAATTAGCACATTTAATATATAATCTATGTTTCCCGGGAAAAATAAAAACTTTTTATGATATTATCTTTATCTAGTTCTTTACTTCCCACAAAATTGTTCAGGAATAGATTTACAACGCTCAAATCATGGGTTCGATTCCCTTCGGTGGACACAGCAGATAGCCCGATGTGGCTTTACTTTAAAACACAGACACACACACACACACACACTCAAAAACTAAGACTGATTCCAACTAACCCCCCCCCCCACGTGGCACAGCGGTATGTCTTCGGACTTACAACGCTAAACTATGTATACATAATTTAGCGTTGTAAGTCCGCAGACCTATGTATACATGTTACCGAAAATTAAATACTGTTCACCTGAGTAAAAAACACTTCTAATCATAGTTATCCAACATTATTCTGTAAGAAATAACGAGAAAGTCACAGTAATGATATAAGGTCACCGGCAAGAGTCTATAAATACCCCCGAAAATGAGCTTACATTTTAAGACGTCAGTGGCAATAATAGGATAATTCACAAGATACTTAAATGTGCTTTCAGTTTATTTAAACAGTAAATTAATAAGCTCAGATATAAATATTTATTGTTTTATAGAACGTTCTTACCTTTCTGTAAGCACCTGTGTATTAATTTCTGAATTATTATTATTAATTTTGTCATTTGTGTAAGAATGTAGTTAATTTTAGAAATATATTATCTATTTTTATTTTACTTTCTGCCCTTAAGACCATACAAGATAAACACATTGATTTGTTTTGTTTGTAGTTAAACACAAAGCTACACAATGGGCTATCTGTGCTCTACCCACCACGGGTATCGAAACCTGGTTTCTAGCATTATAAGTCCGAAGACTTACCGCTGTACCACAGGGGGGCAAACACATTGAGCAGACCTCTAAGATATTCTGTATAAAACCTGCTACATTGAAGATAAATTCTGATTACTTTAAAAAGTTTTCCCACTCAAGATTAAATAAGTTCTAATTGAAATAAATGCTGATATAATTATTGTTTTATTTCCCCTTAGACCAATCAACTTTATACTTAAGGTATGAATTATTATTATTACTGGCTGTTAGTCTTTCTTATAATTTCTAATGTTTCAGAAACAGAAAAGTAATTACATCAATCACAATTCGAAGTTCAGATTACCACTTAGAAAACAAAATTACGACAATTTGTTTAACTGTTCTTGGCTTTATTACTCTTACGTCCAGAAAAAAATTCATCTTGATAAAAGTTTGTTGTTCTCCCTTGTTCAAGACTAGGTCTTCATGAAATTACTATAATCTAATTCACTGAGGTATCTTCATTAATAGTTTATTGTTTTATCAATAAACTATTATTTTCTTTCCCACATTAAACAAGATTATCAATATTAAACAGTACAGTAACTGGCCTTTTAATACTTTTTTTTTTTTGTACAGAAAATAATACAAGAAAATTCTATCGGAATTGTTCGTGTTAAATGTCGTAAATGTCACACTAAGGAAAACGAAGGAGTAGTTTAATAAAACTATTGCTTACAGTACGATTGTAAAAATCCTATTTATCGCCTGTCTGTAGTAGGCCACAATCAATCTACTTCTTCAAATTTTTGTGCCATTACTTATAAAGTAATGAACTCTTTTTGTTGTATTACTGGGAAATTCCACTTCACAGCTAGCGAACGTTCTTCGAGAGTCTCTGCACGTAATGTGATTTAATGTCCAATGCATCATTTACACGTAAATGATTTATGACCAGAAACGTTTAGATGGAACTGAGTAAACAGAACTTAATGAAATGATAGGATTTGAGAATGGAACCACTGTTTATTGTGTTTTGCTAGATTCATATAGCACATTGAGAAATATTTGAGAAAAAAGTAACATTATTTTTACCAAAACCTCATACAAATTAACATTCAAAACACAGTTAACTGTAAGTGATTTATGTTTAAAGATACCTGATTTGGGAATGTAACCCGTTTTCAGTGTTGTGCTACAGTTAACACAGTTTAATGTTAAGTATTGTTAAAAATACAATTTGGTAGCAAAACAGACATTAAGTTTTTCTTAAAATATTCCAAATATTATCTGAAAGTTAGCATGTTATATCTACATAAGTCACTTTTTTAAATAAAGGACACAGTAATTTCGGGCCGCATGATAATCATTGGCTATTTAAAACAGATAAAAACAATTTTATTGATAAAAATAGTATAGTTAGGAAAGACGGAGAAGATGAAAAACCTTTACTACAGAGGAGTGAAAATCAATATCTTCACATTCAACAAACACTTCTATAACATGTTAGGTATTTTATTGCCTTAGTTTGAATGAAGATTCCCACAGTTTGATAGCTACATACTACAGGTATAGCTAGATAAAAGAGCAACTTGGGAGAACCTTTATTATTAAAACTTGCAACTGAATCATTGTGGAATTGCGGCTGGTTTTGGTCAGATTGTGTTTTCTCTTTAACGTGTTTCTAATTACCTTACACGTAAGCGTAGACAAATATCAATTACAGTTCAACAATCGCCAAAATTCTCTTACGTAGCTAAGAGATTTGATGATCGCATCTAATCAAAACGATACGTTTCTTTACGACCAGCAAGGGCACATGTGGTAGCTGAATTGCCGAGTTATTAAAAAGCCTTGTACAAGCAGTTGGAAGACGGTTAAAGTGCCTAGCAAGCAGTTTCTAAGGGTTAACCTGTCACTCAGTTCGTAGATCGCTTGATTGACGTACGAAACCTACAAGGTTAGGTCCAGGGAGCTACAAATGTTGGATTACTCCATGTGCCAGATGAACTCAACATCATCTTTGGCTAAGCAGACAAAACCAATCTGTGAATACTAAGCGTTTTAATAATCAATTATAGTCTACTGATCGATGACGAAGGATATTTAGATTGATCGACAAATCGACGAGTAAAATAGAACTGTTACTATTCAAGGTCTTACAAAATAAAAAACAACAACCAAATAAAAATAGAAGTATTTTCGAAAAGATGTATGTATGTGCTTACAAAGGTATTACTAGGCCATAATCTTTTTTCGCATGATTTACAAGTTGGGTAGACGTTTCCTTATGACCGTCTCTGTATGAAACAAATACTTACTTTGGAACTAAACTTATTGTTTTGTGGTACTAATTCTTAAGCAAACAGTACGTCGATTTGTTTGTAGTTAAGCACAAAGATACACAATGGGCTATCTGTGCTCTGCCCAATACGGGTATCGGTTTCTAGTATTGTAAGTCCGCAAACATACCGCTGTGCCACTGGGAGGCCAGTACGTCGAGCTGTAATGATAGCAATGCGACGGTGTCAGCTATTAAGCCTCGTGAGAATTAAAGAGTGCTTAGCTTATTTAAAACTTGGACATTTTCCGTTTCACTTCTAAGTTACCTTACATATAAACTTGATGTCAATATTACGAAGGATAGGATAATAAGTGAAATATTTGTGTGTTATATAATCTGTGCTTGTTCCACCAGAAGACTTTAATTGTAACACCAATCATTTCACTATTTGCTTTTTAAAAAGTACCCACTTAACTTACGAACAATAGGAAGTTTTGAAGCATCTATTTGTCGGATAATATATTTATCTCTGTACAACATTTTGTCTATAACAGTGAAATATAACCACGTAAAAGGATAAAGGATTTCTATCATTAAGAATGTCCAAATCTGCTTCGCGCTTTCTTCTACGTTTTCGTCAATTTTTTTTTGTTTGATTTGAATTTCGCGCAAAGTCACACAAGGGCTATCTCGCCCTAATTTAGCATGAAAAACTAGAGGAAAAGCAACTACCCACCGCCAACTCTTGCGCTACTCTTTTACCATCAAATAGTGGGACTAACTGTCACTTTATAACACCCCCACGGCTGAATAGGAGAGCATATTTGGTGTGACGGAGATTCGAACCCGCGACCCTCAGATTGTAAGTTAAGTGCCCTAACCACCTGGCCATTTTCTTTTTAAAGAAATGAAGCACCTCTATAATTACATAAGTGGAATAATTAGCTACAGATTATGTTTGTAGAAAATAAGTTTAAAGCTTAATATTAGTAGGAACAAAGTTATGGTTCTTTATGATATGGATAAAAAGTTACAATGAAGTTACGAGTTATGCATACATATATAGGGACTTACAATTACATGTTATATAAGTAGGAAAAATTAAGGGTTAGTTGTGTAGAAAATGCTGTGATTACATATGTATCAAAAAAGGAATGGGTTATCTACGTAGAAACAAATTAGGGATTAAATATGTATAGAAATATTATGGGTTGCAAAAGTACGAAATATATTAAGAAGATTTTCAATGTTAAAATTATTTCCACGTTTTAAATAATTGAGTTTGAATATAAATACTTATCAGTTCCACGTTTTAAATAATAGTGGATGAATATAGATACTTATTATTTCCACGTTTTAAATAATAGTGGATGAATATAGATACTTATTATTTCCACGTTTTAAATAATTGAGGATGCAAATAGATACTTATTATTTCCATGTTTTAAATAATTGAGGATGAAAATAAATACTTACGCGTATTTAATAACAACATAATTTTGTAATTATAGTTACTAAGACAAGTGGGTTAAAAAATACTGACCGCTATTTGTTTAACAATGTATCCCTCATATTAACTGACCACTTTGTTCGTGTCTTGTAGGAAGCTGGATATAACTTGTTCGCTAAAACTTCATCATTGTTTAGCAATTTTTTTTTTCAGATATTTTTCAGTTCCTCCCATTTTTCTTACATCAAGCTGTGGCCACCACAGCTATTTTACTGTATCATTAAAGTCACATTTAAGTTCTGGTGACACTTTAATTAGTGTACTGTTGTCGCCAAGTGTCAAAGCATAAAAAATACAGAGAAATGTTCGTTAACTTTTCCAAAATTAAAGTTATGTTATTGGAATAGCTTAGTGTTAATAGCATTTTACTGGATTCGGTGTGAGAGCTGACTACAAGATAATCGTACCGACTGTTCATAAACAACTTAAAAATAGTTGCCAAATAGTGAACCCGCGATGTGTAATTTGGATGCATACCAAGTGATTAACTTTTGAACTCAGCCTAGTTTTAAAAAATAGCAAATAAAAAAAATCAAAACGATGGGGAGAAGAATTTACCCTTCTTAGAACATATTCCTAACTTAGATTTATTTATTTTAAGTTAACACACACATTTTCCTACGCCAGCTTACACGTTGGAGGAAAACTATAGAATTGTAATGCAAACATAGCATAAACTTTGTGTTAAAAAGAGTTCTTTGAACAAACATACAGTATTAAAAATTAGCTTTATATAAACAATGATATACAAAGAAATGGCCACAAGACGATACTTGAAAGTTAAAGCAATCTTCTTAATCGAATTTGACTTGGAATGGCCATCAGGTTGATGATTTGGGATTAGCTTGTTACAGATAAAAGTAAGGTGTGATTATATAGAAAACCCCATATTTTAAACGATTATATCTTACAACTACTCGTCCCAGAGGCATATTCATAATCATACGTTTTATTCAGAAACGTTTGGATATAGTCAAAAGGTATTTTAGAAACTGTTATGAAGGGTGTTCGGTGTGCTTTCCGCCATTTTCAATCAGCATATCAAGCCTATCTCCACATGAAATTACTTCAAGCATCATCTGTTCTGGACAATTTTCATTGATCCTAGCAGTATTCTACGCATTTATTTTCTTCCTCTCCTACCTTTCAACAACACGAGATTGGTGATTTGAATAAGATACGTGTCAGTGTGCAGGATTTTGCGAGGTTCAATGAACACTGTCCATAACAGATGACGCTTGGAGTAGTTTCATTTTGGGGGATATAACCATTATAAATATGGAGCTTTCTTTATAATCACACTGTGTTTAAACCATATGTGAAATCTTTATAGAAACAACGGAGCTTTGCATAAGATGATGTTATATTCTAGAGCTCCAGAAATGACGTAACTGCTGAGCCGTTACTTTTTGTTATTGTTTCGTTTAAGTATCTGTGTTTGCCTGGTCGTTGCAGTGTCCAAAAAATGTAACTGTCAGAAATGACGTAACTGCTGAGCCGTTACTTTTTGTTATTGTTTCGTTTAAGTATCTGTGTTTGCCTGGTCGTTGCAGTGTCCAAAAAATGTAACTGCTTATTTTATTCTTAACTGAATGCCACGGTTACGTGAACTACATTTAAATTTTATCGTCTAACTAAAAATGAAATTAAAAACAGACTGAAGTGTCGCAAATACATCGTCTTTTCTGAGTAGTGAAACATAATTGTACCAAAGAAATTATTCGACGAATAGGTTGAACTTTGTTTACTGCGAATATAAAAAGGCTTAAAATAAGAATAAAACTAAAGTGAGCATGTTACGTGCAGGATTACTCGCGAAAGGGTGATATTATCGACCACTCGGTATTACTACATGCAGTATGGTACTGGTGCATGCCGGATGTAATGATATCGTTATATACACCACAGTGTAACTTTGGATGTTATGATATTGTTATATACACCACAGTATTACTCTGGATGTTATGATATCGTTATATACACCACAGTATTACTTTGGATGTTATGATATCGTTATATACATCACAGTGTTACTTTGGATGTTATGATATCGTTATATACACCACAGTGTAACTTTGGATGTTATGATATTGTTATATACACCACAGTATTACTCTGGATGTTATGATATCGTTATATACACCACAGTATTACTTTGGATGTTATGATATCGTTATATACATCACAGTGTTACTTTGGATGTTATGATATCGTTATATACATCACAGTGTTACTTTGGATGTTATGATATTGTTATATACACCACAGTATTACTCTGGATGTTATGATATCGTTATATACACCACAGTATTACTTTGGATGTTATGATATCGTTATATACATCACAGTGTTACTTTGGATGTTATGATATCGTTATATAAATCACAGTATTACTTTGGATGTTATGATATCGTTATATACACCACAGTATTACTTTGGATGTTATGATATTGTTATATACACCACAGTATTACTTTGGATGTTATGATATTGTTACATACAGCACGGTATTACTCTGGATGTTATGATATTGTTATATACACCACGGTATTACTAATTCTTGAACATTTCTAGGGACTCGATATAGAATACGGTGTTAGAAATATAATAAGCCCATTATTATTGTACCATGAGAAGTCAATTAACTATGGGATATTATTTTAAAATAACCAAGCATAAACATGAGGTTAAAGAACAATTCCACACGTGCTTCTAGATTTGTAAAAGTAAAAGTGAATCTTTATCAACCAATTTATATTTTCGTATGATAATATACATTTATAGTAATTGGTTTCATTATTGACATTATTAAAATAGTGTTTGGTTTGAATTTCGCGCAAAACTACACAAGAGGTATTTGCGCTAATTTAGCAGTGAAAGACTAGAGGGAAGGAAGCTAGTCGTCACCATCCACCGCCAACTCTTGGGCTACTCTTTTACCAACGAATAGTGGGATTGACCGTCACATTATAACGCTCCCATGGCTGAAAGGGCGACCATGTTTGGTGAGACGGGGATTCGAACCCGCGATCCTCAGATTGCGAGTCAAGCGCCCTATTCGCCTGGCCATGTCGGGCCTTAAAATAGTGAGAATGTGCAAATGGACAACATGCACATTTAAAATATCAAATTTAAACCAACTCTCAAAGAGATATAAAAAGAACATCTCTAACGCTAAATGCTTTACGATGTATTCGACTGCCCTTTTATTTCTGTACTTGTTTTCGAAAATATTTAAAATACCTCATATTCATATGCGTTTTAATGTGTTTTATATCTTTTAGATTTGCGCGTAACTGAGTATATGTCTTTAACAAGATGAAAATATTAATGTGTTTCTAACACCACCATAGATTAATTCCATGAAACATTTGCAATCTCAATAAAAGAGCATATTGCAACGCTGGCAACCTAGTCACAAGTGATTTGTTGCTTTAAAATTATTTAAGCGCATAGCTACACAGGTGTGATATCTTCACTCTTTTCGCTGCGGGATCAAGCCCAGAATTCGGGAGTTATAAGCCTCCAAGCATACCTCTGAGCCACCGAAGAACTTGTTATAATTATCGCAATAAAAAATAAAACACTATGTGATGTAACGTAATCATTAAAAGGTTTTTATATAATTCCACTTAAAGTTATTGGCAATATTTAAAAGGTTTCAAAACGAAATGAATAATTTTCTATATATATCTTAAAAGGTAGTTGTTGTTTGTTGTTAAGCACAAAGCTTCATAAAAAAAGGGCTATTTGTGCTCTTCTCACTACGGATATTGAAACCCGATTTCTGGGGACAAAACGTAGTCACGAAAGAGTTCAAAGTATTTTTTTTTCTGTGAATTGCCTGATTATGTAATATATTTGTTTGTTTGGCGAGTTTAGCATTAAGCTACTCGAGGGCCATCTGCGCAAGCCTCATGTAATTTTAAAGTGATAGACTAGAGACAAGGCAGCTTGCAGTGCCATTCACTGCCAACTCTTGGATTATTTTTGATCAACGAATAGTGGGGTTGACC
>NW_013665882.1:631388-636943 GCF_000517525.1 Limulus polyphemus
TGATCAACGAATTGTGGGTTTGGTTTGGTCGTGAAGCGCCAAACTACAAATGGGCTCGCTGTGTTGTGTCCACTATGGGTATCGAAACCAGGTTTTTAGCGTTATAAGCTTTCAGACTTACTTTGGGGGAACCAAATAGTTGGATTGACCGTCATATTATAACCTACCCACTGCTGAAAGGGCGAGCATGTTCAGTGAAGGGTTTCGACCCTGCGCGATAAACTAAGAAATACGTTTTAGTGTGAATATATAAATAATTTTATTCTTTATTAAAATTTATAGACTTTCTTACTTATAAAATATTTGTGGTATTCATAATACTTTCCTAATTAAAGCGCGACGAAAACGATCGCACGATAAACAGTTAAACCTTAATTTTTCTGCATCGGGAGAATAAACGTGCGTTGAAAAATCAGCGGACTGAGAAAAGTACTAATGTCTTAAGAACGCTCATAAAAAATTCCCATGACGCCATGCACAGAAAACGGTACATGAGCTAAATTAATTTATCAAGCAATCAAAATCATCAAGACGTGACGCATCATCGAACAGTATAAACATTACCGTTATAAGATATATACTTCTACTGAGACTAAATTTAAAATTCAAAAGTGGTGAACGGTCGACTGTAAAAATATCACATATGTATACTTTATTTGAAAAGATATCTAATTTGAAATTTTTTTGTTTGTTCTTTGTTTGTAATTAAGCACAAAGATACACAATGGGCTATCTGTGCACTGCCTACCAGGGGTATCGAAACGCGGATTCTAGCGTTGTAAATCCGCAGATATACCGCTGTGTCACTGGGGTGCCCTAATTTGCAATGGTAATTTTAAAAGTAATATAAAAATTAATGAAATGTTTCGGTTAGTAAGAATAAAATATGACGCATTTGAGGGCTTAACGCATAATGTTAATAAATATTTTGTTTGGTAATTTTAAGGTTCTTGCAGACGGGGTGTTGGAATACCTTCATTACAATGACATTGTTTTGAACTTCAAACTATTACTATGATCCTCATAGCATCTTGCTAGTAAATATTTCAGAGCCTATATGTGCTTGTAAATCTAATGCTAGTGGTGTTTTAAGTCTTTTTCAACACGTTAAAAAAAAAACCACTTGTTTTATAGCACTCTTACAGGTAAGAGTACACTAGTCCCGCGGGACAATGATAATTTTAACACGAACGTTCACTTCCGTTCACGTGAGGGGTTATTGTCAGCCATTTTACTCAATACATATATATTAGAAACATACGAGCCTTTAACAACTCATCATAGTCGTGTTTCATCTCTGAAATGGATGTTAACCAACCTTATCTGTCCTTCGCTTGAACATAGCTAGTACATTACCAAGGCTATACTTACATCGCTTTATAAATCGTTTTATTCAATCTAACAACTAAATAAAAAGAGAGAAAACTAAACAGATGTGTCATTGAGTGATTTCGCAATGAAAATTACTATACACCACAAGGCATAGATATATGGTCATTTGAGATATGCTTTGATTTTAAAGGTATTTAAGAGCCCAATTAACAGTCATCGATAATTATACACGTGTGTTTGTGTGTGTATATGTTTTTTTTTTTACTACTTCGACAAGTAAGATTATTCAACTTTGGAAGTCTCGTGCAGCACGTTAGATCTTACAAGTGGACCGAGAAGTTTATAATGACAACTAACATAAACAAAGCACGAAATAATAGAAGCGTATAGACAACCCGCCTTTATTTACATTGTAATACAGTACAACTCTAAGTCTTCTGGACCTATTTATGCATGTCACTCAATAAGTGTCAAAGTTCTATAAAATATCTGGAAAAATATTTCCATCCGGTGTAGTGTTATTTTCAAGTTGACGGACCGCTGTTTATGTTACGGAATATTTATGTATCGTTGCATATTAAATTTCAAAGTGTCCCTGAACTATGCATGTAAAATGTGTTAGCTCCATAAAAAACAAGCTGCTGGAAAAGAAAAGCATCCCCCTGTTTGTTTATTTTGATATTCATGGTACATCAGATGTAAAAATGAGCCAAAAACCTAGTTCTTTAGCTGTCGTGGAAAATGTTTAGGTATTTAGGAATCGTAATATTTTACTTTCAAGAGAGGAAATTCGTTATATCGTGTGTAAGTATATGCTTCCATTTCAGTAGATTTCATTGGAAGTTACTTACATTTCTATTAGTTATGATTGTGTAAATTTTGGTCCGATTCCCCACGGTGGACACAACAGTTAGCCAAATGTGGCCTTGCACTAAAACAAACAAACAAACATAGCATTCACAAAACACGACTACGTTTATACTCACAATAATTATATTCTATACAATGACCAACAGGAAAAAGTTGTAATTTTGACCGAAAAGTCTTAAAAACGTCCCTTTGCTCTAGCTTTTTTGCACAAACAGTGTTTAAGAACTAATGAAGTAAAGGGCCGTATTTTCAAAATAAATTTAAATTAAGAAAAAGGAGTGGGCGTCTGAAAAAGGAAATGTAATTGTCAATTAATTTAGTTTTTACATGGAAAAATGTTTTATTATTATTATTTTTTTTTACCAAGCAGAAAAGCAGCTAAAATCTGCTAGATCCGTTATTCTTTTTCATGCTAATAAAATGCTTGTTTTATTTTCACATGACTTTTATATATCTAACCCCGAGACTGAACAACTTAATGTCTGAAATAATACAGTTTATCTATATTTTCCTCTTACTTGGAAAAATGGCAACTCACTTGGAAATATATCTTGGTTTACAATTCTCTCTTTGAAGAAAACTAAGCTGTAGATATCATACTGGTCGTTGTCTGGAGGCAACATGACTGCATTTAGGCCGGAGCTTAAGATGTCATTTGTGTCTTTTTTTTTCAGTTCACTGACGGACGAAGCAGAAGTAGAGAACACAAGAGTGTAAAGAACTTGTGATGTGTGAGAAAGGCAAACATATGAAGTGAATAGGAAGATAATGTAAAAATGAAATAAATAGAAAATGAAAGGCTAGGATCAAGAAGTCAAATTGTAAAACAATCTAGTAAGAGAAAGAAGTGAGTACAAGAAAAAGTTATGCTGAAAGCAGGCTTCTAGCATTAACATGTTTGTATAATCGATCAGTTTAGAAGGCGAGTAGTGGAGTGTAATAGACAAGAGAACGAATATCACTTTTATACGCTTTTCGGCATACACAGTAATGAGATGTTTGCTACGAATCATCAGTAAATGAATACCAAATATGGAGTGAAACTTGAGTAGATGAACGACATCTGGTAGGCTTTGCATTAATTACCTGAGCGAGAGTTTTGAGTATATTAGTCTGAACCGATGTCATTTGATGAGTGTAAAGCAATGGTCTGAGTATATGAATGATTTTATGACAGTCTTTGGTGAAAGTTGATTAAGCCCCAAAAAAAAGGGGGGGGGAAACAAAATTCTCAATGACTTATATTGGTTAGAATATACGAGAAGGTGAAGAACACTCGTGAATGAACGTACTGCTATAAGAAGTCGAGGATACAAATGTGCTACAGGTTTGTTTTTGGAAGAAGACAGGCTACCACGTTGGATTGAACGAGAAGTTAACATGACATTTTTTTGGAAGTACTGCTAGAACCAGACAAGTGATTTGGTTTGTTTTGAATTTCACGCATAGCTACGAGGGCTATCTGCCCTAGCCGTCCCTAATTTAGCAGTGGTAGACTAGGTAGTGAAGGCAGCTGGTCAACACCATCCACCGCCAACTTTGGGCTACTTTTTTACCAACGATTAGTGGGATTGACCGTCCAATTATAATGCCCCATGGCTGAAAGGGCGAGCATGTTCGGTGACGGAGATTCGAATCCGCGACAAATAAGTTACTAGTCGTTCACCTGAACAGTCTCAGACGAATGAGCCTATGTTTTATATTGCAATACTTTTCTCGTATACCTTTTATCCCGTTGAAAAATGAAAGAGAATTTTAATTAAACTATATCTGATGAGTGTATGTACAAGGTAGTGATAAAACTAATAGTACTAGATACGTGTTAGTAAGAGATAAGGCTACATTATAGAAGTGTTAAAAACTGACTGAAAAATAAAAACATTAAAAAAATTCTTTAGTGTGTGTAAAGTAGTCAAAAGCCTCCGGCCTATGAGTTTCAGTAAACACCTTGTTTATCAATGACGAGTCCTTTTAGTGCAAGTTTTACCGTTATCAATGATACCATCGACCTCCAGATTGCGATTCAAGCTCCCTAACCACCTGGCCATGCCAGGTCAGACAGGAAGGTTTAGAATTCATCAGTAATAACTGTAGTAAGTTGAGGCTGAGTAGAAATGGGTAGACCTAGTAACGTTGCACAATGCACATAAAGTGATACTGGAACTAAAGTCTAAAATAACTGTGCTAGTCCTAAAAGCGACTTGATTCTAAAAAAATACTTTATTGTATGAAAAGACTGTCGAAAATATAGTAGGTAATTAAATCATCTGAAACTCTAAAGATAAAAAAGTAAACAAAGATAAATAAAAACATAAATAAAGAAATAGTTCACAGACCTTAAGGAAGTGAAATAACGATTAAGAATTGACAGAAAATATACGAGTAAAAATAGGATGAAATTCTAATTCTTATTCATAAATACTGCATGTCTAGCCATCTTGTTCGTTTGTCTTGCTTGTTACTGAAACAAGTTATTGTTTGTTTGCTGTTAAATACAATCTTACACAATAAAATATCTGGGCTCTGCCCAACGTGGGTATAGATATAAAGGTTTTAACGTTATAAGCTACCAAACTTATCAATGAGCCACGGGGTGTGTGTGAATAAAGTTTAAATAATTAGATGATGCTATTTTTTGACTAGACAAACACTCAGAGTAAATCCTCGAAGAGTTCATAATCAGAGTTTAAGTAATATATAAACTCTGGCAATAGTTATTTTAGCTGAATTAGAATCATAAACATCTGTTATAATTAATTCATTATTTCTAGAAGTTATACCAAAAATCAAGGCAGAATTTATTAAATAAAGTAATAAGACCTAAAATATGTTCAGTAGAGTCACGGTAAAAATATCTTGGCCTAAAATATATTTTGCTAGTTAATCTACCATTAGTAAGATAAAAAAAATATACAACAGTTTAAATTATTTATGCAATTTAAAATCTCTATCAGTTTTCGAATAAAACCATCTGCATATTATGATATTATTTTTTATCATTATGAATAAGTTTATGATAGAACAAGTCTAACTTATTTTGGATTTGGAACTGGTTTATTGCTGCTCTACATGGAAACTTAGCAATGTCACTTAGATCTAATTTTGAATATCGTAAACTTATAAGTGTTTCAGCTAAAACTAGAGTAAAATTATAAGCACGTTCACACTAAACATCAGCTATAGGTTGGTTTACTTCTATTTTTTACATAGTCGTTATTGGTTGATTCTCAATGCTCTGGCGTAAGATGTTTTACAATTCCTGGTATTTGCTTCTTTACATTTTAGACATTTTTTATGACATGCCTGGTAAGGCCCACCACCATTTGCACAATGAGTTTTTTTTTTTTTTTTTT
>NW_013665882.1:636953-653257 GCF_000517525.1 Limulus polyphemus
ATCCATGGAATGTGCTGGATACATCTTGGTAGTATCGGGCACTGTTGTGCAAAATCCTTATCCATGGAATGTGCTGGATACATCTTGGTAGTATCGGGCACTGTTGTGCAAAATCCTTATCCATGGAATGTGCTGGATACATCTTGGTAGTATCGGGCACTGTTGTGCAAAAATCCTTATCCATGGAATGTGCTGGATACATCTTGGTAGTATCGGGCACTGTTGTGCAAAATCCTTATCCATGGAATGTGCTGGATACATCTTGGTAGTATCGGGCACTGTT
This sequence comes from Limulus polyphemus, assembly GCF_000517525.1. NCBI lineage: Eukaryota > Metazoa > Arthropoda > Merostomata > Xiphosura > Limulidae > Limulus > Limulus polyphemus. Next base: position 637,237 of record NW_013665882.1, read on the forward strand.
GTGCGAAGTCATTACTAAGTGTACAGAAGTAAAACGTGCTTTGAGTAGACAGTTTTGTGTGAAGTTCTTATGGTATCGTGATGAAGCACAGTTTGTGAAAGAAGAAAACAAACTGTAAAGTTATTAGTGTAGATTTATCAAGTACAATTAGATGGTTGTACACAATGTTGTATGAAGTTCTTAGCTTAATGTAACGAAGTACTATTTGTTAGTAGTATGTGGGTAATGTAGACTGAACTTATTAGCGTATCGTGCTGAAGTACAGTTACACGGCAGTACACAGTTTGTTGGTAGTAGACAATGCTGTGTGGCATTCTTAGCGTACTACACTGAAGTACAATTAAGTGGTAGCAGAGAATGTTGCTTGAAGTCCTTAGTGTACTATACTAAAGTAGAGATTAGCAGTAGTAGACAGTGTTGCATAAAGTTATCGGTGGACTGGTAGCAGTAGATAACGTTGCGTGATGCCCTTAATTTATTGTGCTGAAGTGCCGTTAGGTGTTGGTTGACAGAGTTGTTTAAAGTTATTAGTATACTATTATGAAATAGAGATTGGTGGTAGTAGCCAATGTTGTATGCAGTCCTTAGTGCAATGCGTTGGAGTTTAGGTTAACACATTTAGATGGTAGTAGGACTAAAGTGAAAACCAATATAGTGTGTGTGTGTGTACTTGGAGTAAACTGTTCAATGCTGGGGGACTAAGGGTCACTAACGTATTATACTCGTTCTCATCTTAACAGCTATAATGCCGATAGTTTAATATTGTCTATTATAGATGGCTACAGAGAAATTGATACAAACTTACAGAGGATATGCAATAGAATTTCTATCTAATTATTTACTCATAATGTTCACAACACGTTATTTAACAACATTTCAACTGTCACAGTATAACACTTTAACCCTCTTCCGATTCTCAATACATGCTATCAAACTAGTTAGGGATCTTTATCATAGTTTTAGAGTACTATTATCTCTAATCATCTAATAGAAAATAATAGCGATGCTAGAGCGAATTCAAGTTGTCCCAAACGTTACCTTTGCAACTTATGCTTAATTACTTTCATACATTTTAAGATTCTTTTCGTAATAAATGTATAAAACGTCACTGTTTGAAACATATTTTACTTATAAATACATATCAATAACTTTGATCAAATAATACATTATTAAAATATTCCATAGAATAATTATATATACATTTTTTAACGTTTGCAGAGTTCACTCAAAACTTTTAACCCCCATTTAACATAAGCATAAAAACTACTATAAAATTTTAAAAAATACATATGCTCATTATTGAGAAACAAAAATATGAAAACACACATAAGCTGGATAGTGCTTTAAATCACTTATTGTCTGCCAGGTAATAGTCAACATCAAATTGTTACACTACAGACATTTCATGCGCAGAAGGTACTACACATTTATCCCGATGAATTAGTGGTAACTTTACAGAATGACAACGCTAAAATCCAGGGTTCGATTCCCCACGCTGGACACAGCAGATGGCTCAATGTGGCTTTGTTCTAAAATACACAAACAAACAAATAAACATACTACACATTTTAAAGTTTTAAGGATGAACTGATAAAGAAAAGCGACAATTCACAAAATATTCCAATATTTCCACATATATAACAGTTCTTGTGTTTACTGCTATAAAATCAAAAATCTTATAACATTTCTCACACAACGTGCTGCATCTAAATAACCTGGTTTAGTTCTACGCGACATTCGTTCAGCGACCTTCAGTTTTAATACATACGCAGAGATAAAAAACCAACAAAAAGCGTTGCAGATCTTTCAAACTTTAAGCAGTGTTTCAAGTATGAGATAAGACAATAACTCAATTTTCAAGTTGCAAATGTAATTTTACAAGTTTTTTGCACTACATACACAATACGCGTACCCACGTACTGACTTGTGTTAGCATACACAATACGCGTAGCCACTTACTGACTTGTGTTAGCATACACAATACGTGTAGCCACTTACTGACTTGTGTTAGCATACACAATACGTGTAGTCACTTACTGACTTGTGTTAGCATACACAATACGTGTAGTCACTTACTGACTTGTGTTAGCATACACAATACGTGTAGTCACTTACTGACTTGTGTTAGCATACACAATGCGTGTAGCCACTTACTGACTTGTGTTAGCATACACAATGCGTGTAGCCACTTACTGACTTGTGATAGCATACACAATACATGTAGCAACTAATTGACTTGCCTTAGCATACACAATACGTGTAGCAACTTAATGACTTGTGTTAGCTTACACCATACGTATACACAATACGTGTAGCCACTTACTGACTTGCGTTAGCATACACAATACGTGTAGCCACTTACTGACTTGTGTTAGCATACACAATACGTGTAGTCACTTACTGACTTGTGTTAGCATACACAATGCATGTAGCCACTTACTGACTTGTGATAGCATACACAATACATGTAGCAACTAATTGACTTGCCTTAGCATACACAATACGTGTAGCAACTTAATGACTTGTGTTAGCTTACACCATACATATACACAATACGTGTAGCCACTTACTGACTTGCGTTAGCATACACAATACGTGTAGCAACTTACTGAATTGCTTTAGCATACACAATACTTGTAGCCACTTACTGACTTGCGTTAGCATACATAATACGTGTAGCCACTTACTGACTTGTGTTAGCATACACAATACGTGTAGCAACTTACTGACTTGTATTAGCATACACAATGCGTGTAGCCACTTACTGACTTGTGATAGCATACACAATACGTGTAGCAACTTACTGACTTGTCTTAGCATACACAATACGTGTAGCTTCTACTCAAGTGCTTAGATTTTATGACTTTCAGATATTTTCCTATTGCGCAAAATCAATGTATTTAATTGCGAGTAAATTAGTCCTTTTTAAACCTTACAGTATTATTATACTTAAACAATATTTTTTTTATATTTTCAGATAGGACTTACAATTCTCTGTCTCCTTCGCTTTATCAGCAAAAAAATACTTAAAGGTGAATAACCTAGGTCTTAATAAACAGGTCAACCAGGTCTTAATAGGCTATATGTTCAATTTTTAGTGTAAGCACAGTATCTTTAGTATTTCTTTCATTTTTTCGACTTGTTTTTATACAAAAAACAAAATCTCAGCTGAAAGTTAATAAAACTATCTTATCGAATGTTAATATTTGGTGGAACTATACATCAAACGAGTAGAAAGTTATCTTAGCATTTTGGGATGTCGTAGGTCGTTTCCTTTCACAGAGTCTAAAGGATTTAGTGCCCAATGCACTAGGAACTTTCATTAATAACTTCGGGAGAGGGAAAGAGGAAATAATTTATCACACCAATCCCAGAAGCAGAAAAATGATAATGTCACGTGCTGAAAACTCAAATGATATAACTTAAACCGCGCGAAAACTGGTAAGAAACATAGATCATACATTATAGTATCTGTTACACCAGTCGGATAAATAGTATATAATGTAAGTTCAATAGTCCTAATAATTGAAAATTAATATATGAATTACAGTACTTGTGACAGCAGCAAGTTCTAAATGGTAATTTAAACAATCGTCTTTGAAATATTCAATGTGACAGACTACAATTTATAATGAAAATTAGGTGCAACGTAGCATGCCATTACCTAAGTTACGAAGTTTGAAATCGTTGGGTTATGAAATTAAAATTTCTCAAAGCCAAGTAATGCTGTAATTGGTAAGTAACGCCATTTGAGATGTGCTTATGAAATCTCTCAGTGAAATCATGAAAACAAAACAATGTGATTGAGAAAACATTAAAAGAAAAAAAATCAAATAAATATTTATATGAAGCGAAAAATAAACTGTTCATATGTTCTCTGACGTGACAAGATCCAGCCTACAGAAATCCCCACAGTGAGTCAATTGTAACTTTCCGGACTTACAATGATAAAATCCAGAGATCGATTCCCCACTGTGGTTATGCGTTAAAAAGTAGGTGTAAAATATCTACATATATCAGGAAGAGCAAGTTAATCAAAAAATTATTTAATTTTTTATAGTACATATGATGGAAATAATTTACATTTATGTCTAACTTATCAAATAAATAATTAGGAACGACAGTAACTTAAAGTCCAATTGCGTATTAATATTCAAATGAAAGAATATCACTGTATGCGTAATTTCAGTTTATTTCAGCTTCAAAATATACAAAGATTGGCTTTAATATGGACAATAGAATTCACCTTTCCATAAAATAATTTGAACAAACAAATAACGTTATTTGTTGATATGTTTTCACTGTGTCCCTTCATAAGAATTTAATAGATTGAACTGATATGTTGTTTCATCTCCGAAAAACAAAACAAAAAACAGGAAGCACAAGGGAATAATTGTATTGCAACCATAAACACAATATTTTAAATGCTCTTAGTGAATGGATAATATATGCACAGAACAAAATGAAGCAACAGCTTCTAACGTTTCTCTATTTACCCTAGAATATTTTTGTGCAATTTATGATCACATTAATTACGATAGATTTGTTTGTTTGTTCGTAATTAAGCACAAAGCTACACGATGGGCTGTCTGTGCTCTGCCCACCACGGGCATCGAAACCCAGATTCTAGCGTTGTAAGTCCGCAGACATGCCACTGTGCCACTGGGGGGCGTTTACGATAAAACAGCGTGTTATGTTAATGTAGATTATAATTTCTACTCAAGATTTGTTGAAGAATATAAATTATTGAACACTAATTCTACTTAGGACATGTTTAACTGTATATTAACTGTTTAACTGTATATCTGAAACTTAACTTCAAGTTGATGGAAATTAATTATATGAATCGATTTTTAACACTTATCAATACACTTTACGACCAAAAGGAGTTAAAAAAAAAGAAGATTCTGTCAACGATTGTGATAACTGTGATAATGATGATTATTATTACTTTCTTATCCCGTTTCAGCTTCGTTGTAAAATGAAAGATTTGGGTATTCCATATCTTTTGCTATTTTCATATATTTTGTTTTATGTTTGCATCTTCCAACATGGAATATAAATGGATCTGGCTATGTTTCATTATTTAGGTGCCGTGAGACATTCGAAACATTATTTAGGTGCCGTGAGACGAAAAGTGGTTCATAAACACTACACTGCATTAAAGCCTCCCATAAACAGTTTTCTCAATTTGATTTAACGACGTTTTAACATTTAGAAACTAGAAAGAAAAAACCATTGTTTATTCCATTCTCTTCAAAATACTTCCTAAAATAAATCCTGTTTTACAGAGAAATATTTGCATTAAAAATTGTAGCTCACATGAAATATATTAAAAACAATATATCTTTGAATAAACGCAATTTCTGTCCCTCGAAGGTTCAATAAAACTCTTTAAAGTTTATACGACATTGAATTGCTGTTTATAAAAAATGGCGTATCAAAACTATGGTTTACAATATATTAGCCCACATAAAACACAGAAATTGTGTTAAGAATCGTCATACTGTATCTTGTGGTTGAAAGTCATTCAATAAATCATAAGTTACTTGAATACTATGTATTGGAGTTGTAGAAACACAATATCAAGTTATCTTATAGACCTTATGCAGTCACGTGACCAAAGTAAACACAGCAACAATTTGCGGCCATACTGGACGTAAACATTACTCGTGAAAACATGGCCTCCGCTACACAATCACCCAGTTCTCCGTTCATTTTTCATGAATTTACTAGCGAATTAGACAATATATGCAAGTCATGATATGGGGAAAGTACATTCAAATCGGTATTGACACAACAGATCCTTATTCCATTCCGTTAGCAATGACAATCGCGCAAGATGCCTGTAAATTAGTCGACATTGCAAACGGGGGACCCGAGCTAGTCCTACAAACCAACATTAAAGTCTCACAGGCTGAGAATATAGATATTATACATTATTTAGAGCTGACAACATCTTTTTACACCGGAAAGCAGTTCAAGGACTATAAAGGTCTTGATGCTTACAAGTATTTTGTGGCTGGTTGGGTGCACGATGTCAGACTGTGGAAAGTGTACTAGATGTCCAACTACATAGCTCACTCGAGAGTAAGTCGAAGTTATCTTTTAGTGACTAGGCCTATTGTTTATGTCATATCAGTGGTAAATTTAGAATCTAGATATATTAGATCGTATTGTGTTTCATTTTAAGTCCTTCTGTCTTGTAAGACCACTTTCTTCAGTACACATTACCATACATATAACACAAATAAGCCCTGGATTTTAAGACCACCTTTCGTGAAAAGCCACATTTTTGATAAAACTTTATTATTGCCCACTGGGTCCTTCCACCTAACATTGCTTGTATGGACCTGTATTATAGTATTTAGATTAAGGGAAGCACCAAATATTTACAAACTACATATTTTATCAAGATCTGTGCAATATAATTGTGACAAGGTACATTGTATATGTATAAGCAGTATTAACCAGATATAAAATGGGAACTGCATAGTCTATGGTACGACGATAGTTTCCAAGCTTTGTCAATGTTGTTGGGTCTGCACATTTTACTGCCGCAGTCCATTTAACTCAACGTACTGGATCTTTTGGAAACCCATAAAACGATAATCCCGGATTCTTTGTTTAGTTGTTTGTATAACTAACTGCCGCGCAGCTTATTGTCATTTCTAATACTTGATCCCAAATTCTAATACCAGAAACTACATTGTGATTATTAGATTGTCTCTCTGCTACGTCCAAAATGGCGGTGTTTACTTTTGGGCTTGCTGGTAATATATGCGTGACGTCACGCGCATAGGGTCTACACCCAATGGAAAGACTGTTTTCTCACGTAACCAATTGACAATACAGTAGCCTAAAGGTTTTTATTCAAGGATAGAAGGCGCAAGAACGACGTTACCTAGATACAAAATATATGTAACAGAGAGTAGAGTTTGTTAACGTTTCCATCAAACGACCTCCATTGAAACCAAGACGATTGTTTGGGCAAATTACCAATCACGTTGTTTTTCTCTCTAACCGCCTTTTAAAAATTTAATATGCTACACCTCAACCTTTTTATTATATTGTAAATATATATGTGTGTGTGCCCCTTTAAATTGATTCTTCCAATATTCTAAGAAGCTCAACACACGAAACAAGTGTTTCCCACCTTGTTACAAAAGGTGCTACAAAAAAACAAAAAACCTCGAAGGTAGGATCTGATAGCTTGTGACTCGAAAGTTGTTTTTTTAAATTTGTCTAAAGCAGTTAACTACAAACTAACTGTTTATAATTAAAAGTGAAGTAAAACAGGAATCTTCTGTGACTATGCTTCAATGTTTCTATTGAATACAATTATTTTTTATATAAATGTTTGAAAAATGAATAATCTTTTTAGATATCGAAGGATATGTAGAACTAGATAAAAAAGAACAGTTTCAGAAAAATATTTACGATGATTTTATATAGAATAATTCCTGTTTTGATAGCTCTGTTAATTTCTAACAACATCTGTTTGGATTTCACGTGGTGAAACACAAACATATTTTAATCGAACAAGACTAATCCTAACCCTAGGGGGTGTTATAATGTGACGGTCAATCCCACTATCCGTTGGTAAAAGAGTAGCCCAAGAGTTGATGGTTGATGGTTTTGACTAGCTGTCTTCCCTGTAGCCTATCACTGCAAAATTAGGGATGGCTTGCGCAGATAGCCCTGGTGTAGTTTTGTGGAAATTTCAAACAACAAACAGAACAAAAGAAAAAGGTTCGTATTTGGACAAATTAACCATCTGAAAGAAAAGCTTGGTCAACACTTTTAAGAACGTTTATTTCCTTTTTCGTCAAGCTTTGTTGATTTATAGACTACTGACTAATTATATTCCAACAAAGTTATCTCGATTCCAAAAGAACATCGTTGTTCAAGTATTAAAATAAGACATGTTTTGAATAATAAAGCAAAATCTTTCGTTTCACTTCCTCACTATTCTCCAAAGAAGTAGAAATTATTTAAATTCATAGCAAGCTTTGATTGCAGTGTCTTAGCAACAGAATATAAAAAAAATGGTGTAATTTACTCCACATAATATGTTCTGAGTCAAAATTCAAATCCTGATATGATTCGATCGCTTTCTAGGAAGAGACAACAGATAATCGCTACGAAAGTGTACTGATATCCGTCCAACACAAGATACAACAAAAATAAGTGAAGTTCCTCTGAGTTATCCATTTCATAGTATCTAACTTCTTAAGTGGAAACCTCGGATGGTTTATATTCAGTGCATGAACTCCGTCCTAGCTACATTCCTTTTAACGACAGTTGAGGTAATAGTGAAGAAGAGAAGAGTTATGGGAAAACAAATGCTTAGAACCTTTTGTTTAGGTCCTTTGGTGATTAATGGCGTTATTTAAACTTTTATTTATTTATTTTTCAAAATCAAATTCTGGCATGCAAAAAAGCCACTGACTTCATTCAGAGTCCCGAAGAACACATATAAGGAATATTTTACCTTTTAGTCTTGTAAGTAGCCTTTTGTTTAAATATCCCCTTCGTTCCCCAGTAGCATATTCTGCTATTTATTTAGTGAGGCACGTGACCAAAAGATGAAGAGTGACAGATAAGCTAAAACAACATAAAACTACAACAAAAGAAATAATAATACAGAGAAATACACACGAACAAAACACATGTTTAATTTTATGTGTAATTTCAAAGATAAAATTTAGACGTATAAGACTTATACCGATGGGATTAACACTTTCAAGAGCATTTGTTCAGAATACAAATAACTTTTCCTCATTGCTTTTTTTATTTTGAGCCATGTGTCAAAATCTAATAAGATGCGTTTAAAAAGAACTCAGTATAACAGGACGTTTTCTTATACACTAATTATTTTTGTTTCATTTGACCAAATATATTGAAAGATATATTTGCCAATTTGAGGTAAATTGTAGGTTCAAGTGATCTCATATTTGCCTTTTTTTAATTTAACGTTTGTAACACAGTATTAACAGTTTACAAGGAAATAAGTTTGACTTCATAGTGGCACATCTCAAACTCTATCCTTTAAGAAAACGACTTTGTATTCTCTTTTGGAAAATGCTAAAGTTTTATTATTATTAATATTTTCAGCTTATTAGCTAGTATGAGAGTAGAAGACACAGAAGATGCAAAGGAACCACTTCAAGTTGGTTTCAAGGGAAAGTCCTTCATGTCTTAAATTTTTTGTCTTACAACCAGTTAAAGCAAAGTAATTAGTTTTATGCACGTGCACCGGGTTAATCACTTTATATGAACGATCTTTTTATACTTATAAAATAATGTCTCGCTGCAGATGTAAGCCATGACGACACAGCGATATGTTCACTACTACCTATGCATATATTTGATTCACAGCGAATTCCCAATCATTCAACGGTACAATGCTGCCACGAATGGCGTTTAGGCTGGAGGAATATGTCCCAGTCTTTGCAGAGGAAGGATATTCGTATGTCAAAATTGCTAAGCAATGTAGAATGAAAATTTTAAATATTTTGAGTAATATGGATGTAGAAAAACTGACAAAGTAGAACCTATAGGACAGCAACGTGCTTCAAACTTATACCGCGGGCCAATCCAGAAAAAAGTTCTCTTAAAGTGAAGGTTCTGTTTATGAAAGAGAACTCTAAGAGTGAAAACCCCTTATGATGAAGCTGGGTATCTTTCTTCGTACAATTAAAGAGATAATCAATAATTTAAAGTTGACAAAGGTTTAGAAGCTTCTAGCCAGACACCAAAAGCAACAAATATTACTATAAGAAAGGTAGCTGAAAAACAAACAAACTAGTATCATGGCAATCACATTCTACCAGTCAATTGCTATTTTTGCAATTACAAATAATTTTGTACATTTGATCTTCTTGGAACCCAACGCCTAAGTACAGTGAAGGGACTGTGCCCTAAATCTACTTCGCCATCCTTTGCAGAAGCTTGTTTCAATGAAAGTTGTGGCAGCAGTTAATAATGTGTGCTATCACTATTTTTAGACTGAACACAATCGATAATAGAGGAAGTAATTCCAAGGGCTGAAAGCATTCGACAGTGGAGGAAATAATTAATTCCAAAGGCTTAACACAATCGACAATAGAGGAATTAATTCCAAGGGCTGAAAGCATTCGACAGTGGAAGAAATAATTAATCCCAAAGGCTTAACACAATCGACAATAGAGGAAGTAATTCCAAGGGCTGAAAGCATTCGACAGTGGAGGAAATTATTAATCCCAAAGGCTTAACACAATCGACAATAGAGGAATTAATTCCAAGGGCTGAAAGCATTCGACAGTGGAGGAAATAATTAATCCCAAAGGCTTAACACAATCGACAATAGAGGAATTAATTCCAAGGGCGACATAGGATATGGAATATAGTTCGTATAAAGTTTGATTAACCTTTTTATTTAAGTAATGTACACACACACACACAGTTGTTTTTTTCTACATTTTCATGAATTTGGTACTTAGTACATTTGATCTTTTCTAGAAAAGTGATGACATGAACACGTTGCTCAGAACATCTTATAAACTGGTTTACACAGCCCTCAACTTGACAATTTTGGTTTAAATCTGTAAATGATGCAAGAAGTAAGTTGAAGAGGATGGCTCCTGTAAATACTGAGATCTATCTGTTTAGGTCGTGTAGAGAGAAGTGTGAAGAAACTTGAGTGGAGACATAGTAAATTCAATATTAACCTTTGAACACTTAAGCAATGATAGAAGAGGTTCTTGGCTTAGGGCCCATATATAAAGTTTTCAGATATAACTCAACTGCCTTAGAAAATTTTGACGTTACCTAATTTCACAATGTTGAAAATTCCATCTCACTTTTCTGATAACAGTTGGTTGCAAGGCAAAAACAACAACAAAAACAGAGGTACAACAATAAAAGGGGTAGTCGTCACCCTGAACATAAATGAAAAATGGCTACCAAACAATATCTAGAATATTTTAATAACAACAACTAATGTGGGTAAGACTGACAGCTTCTAACCTCTATGGTTCAACTAAACATGAGTGACGCATGCTGCAAAAAACAGGAACATATTACTTCATGTCATGCGCAAAACTTACTTAAGCACAAGGAAATAAATATTCAAGCAACAATATAATGGAATTACTACGCAATACTAAGATGAAAGGTATAGCTTTTTACAAAACTACACAACTACCCACATAGAGTACTTTGTTCAATATATATATTTTGTAAGCCAATATTTGTCTTTAGAAAGAAAACTGTAAAATGCTATTTAATATTGGTAAGTCATCGTATGAAATAAAAGTGGCAATACTGCCTAATGGTTTTCTCTGAAATTTTATCGATTTAATTACCAAAAACCTGTAACTTAAACCAAATTTCGACCAAGAGGATAATGTGAAAAAACAACAACATTGATTGGGGCTTTCAGTACACGTGATACACTATTAAACATTTTACATACCATGGAAGAAAGCACACTCGTAAAAAAACACACACAAAAAACAGACATTTAATGAAAAGCTGCAGTATTATATATATGTATGTAAAAACCTTCTCTAACCAGTTCTAATGTTGGTTGATACATCTGGGCAACTTGCCAGAAAATGCGTTACAGTAAATTAAGCTACTACTCGGCCATGAAAGGTTCAGACATTACAGATAGTATCTTGTTGAATTCAATGCCAATAACAGCATTCTTCTAAACTGTTATTTACGTACAATACTAACACTAGTAAAGCAGTTTCTTGACGGCTTCGTTTAAGGTTCGATTTAAATGATATTGTGAACATATAATTTCTACACCAGCATTCTTTGTCGTCTTTACTGCCAACTTTTTGCCCAGCATGTACTGTAACTGCTGTAGTACAAACAGCATGCATGATTGTCAACTGTATTTATTACATGAACAGCCACCATGGGACGAGTTATTACATTTATATTGTTATTTCTTGCATTGCCAACTTTTTGCCCAGCATGTACTGTAACTGCTGTAGTACAAACAGCATGCATGATTGTCAACTGTATTTATTAGATGAACAGCCACCATGGGACGAGTTATTACATTTATATTGTTATTTTTTGGATTGCCAACTTTTTGCCCAGCATGTACTGTAACTGCTGTGGTATAAACAGCGTGTATGGTTGTCAACTTTATTTATTACATGAACAACCACCATGGGACGAATTTTTACTTTCATATTGTTATTTCTTGCATCTTAAATAATCAAGTTTTTTGTTCACTGTGTTTGTGAGCGATAACCTTATCTGGTTCCCTGTCATGAGTTTAATAGAGTAGCTGCCACGTTACTTGAACCTCTCTCTCATGAATGTCGTGGATTTTAAACTTTAATATCAAATACGACGTAGTAAAGGAAAGATTTGTTTTCATAAATTGCCACAATAAGAACATTTTGTTTTTCTTTGCTTCAGAATTTTCGTGTGACGCTATACAAAGGGCAGAGTCGTTCTTAATTTCAAACTTATAGACTAGAGGGAAGGCAGTTAATCAACAACACCTACTGCCAATCTCTTGGGCTCCTCTTTTCTGACCGAACTGTGGGAATTGACAAGAGGATCTGGTCAGAAGAGATGTGTTATAGAATCATATTTAAGGACAAGGAATTTCTAATTTGCTAAAAAAATATATTTAGATTTATATGTTATATCTGTGAACTTTTTTTTTACCCCAGTTTTCTATCTTCCAATAATTTCTTTTGATAAATCTAGCCGAGGGTCACATTCATTGAATTTTGTATACCTTTATATGCCGTCAGAGGTCAGGTTCTTAGTAAAGATATTTCATGTAGACAGATGATATACCAACAGTTACTACAGACAAGAAGAAGTAACATATCAGAGGCAAGGATAAAATAACAACGAGAATGAAATACTGATGTTCTTCCAAACCTACATATAAACTTACTAACGCATTTACTCAATTCCTATTTGAATGAGAAAAAAAAATGTGTGCAACGCTTCCAGACAGTTTTTTAAATTATCTTTAAATAAAACACAACACATGCTTTAGAAATATTGACATCAATGGGAGGTTGATGTCATAAAGGACGCTTATTATTTGACTAATTATGATAAATAGATGTAAAAAAAGAGGGAAAGAAAGTAAGAAGAAAGAAGAAATAGTGATGTGAGCGAATAAGAGCGATGACGTCTGAAATGTTAAAGGCGTGTAGATAATTTTCCCAAAAGGCCATAGTTCACAGCTGTCAGCATCAACATGATATATATATATATATTTATATTACGTGATACGTTATATGGAACGTACATAAAATATACTCTGTTTGTTTTTCAGCTTGTATCTTCTTCTACTAAAAGCCTCCCAGGTCGATAGCTTTTTGAATCCCACCCCTCTCTTTGCAGATCGATAGTTCTCACCAACAACACGCCCCCCTTCCTTCTCTTAGGTCGATAGCTGTCTCCACGTCGTCTGCTTGTCTGCTCATTATGGAAATATAATACGACAGTTAGAGATTGCAAATAATGCATACACACATCCACACACGTTGGTCTGGATCTTGTATAACCAATACCACGTGTCTATCAAACCCTCCATACCCCATTACAGAAACCTAATTTGTACAGAAAATGGTTTTCAGTGTTTAATTTCTTCACCAAAAATGCTCAATTGGTGCACATTCAAGTAGACAACTAGTTATAGTTAGACACGGTGTAAATAAAACTTCAAAAAAGGCCTACGTATGAAATTTTTATTTTTTATTTCCGAGTTTAGAGCTTATAATAAATTATTCATATTTCCAAGTTCGAAACACAAAGTTACCTTTGAACAACACTTGCAGCACGCTTAGTTATAGCACTTTTATAACAATTTTTTCAGCGTTAGAGCTCCTTGCCTTTATAACATTATGGTACCCTCACATTGGCTGATCTCCCTCCAAGTAATTGGGTGGGAGCCGTACAACTACAGGAAGCTCGCCAGAAAATGACTAACGGATCCAAATCTGAATCCTTTTAACCTGGCCTGAGTTTGGAGACTGGATACAATGTACTATACAGTGAAACTATTTTTTTTTCAACACACAAACAACAATATAAAGTTAAGGCAAATGCATTTGTGACGCCTTGTTTAAACAAATTAATATCTCCAATAATCTCAAATCAGTTTCATGAACACCTTGTGAAAACATCTCATTATATACTAATAACAACAATACCATTCTTCTTAAGATGTAGGTGCTACTCACGTGACTCAAGGCCACTATTATTTCTAAAGAAGAGATGCTGGATTCTTGGAGCATAGCCTGGCTTGCCAGTGGAAGGATCAGTGTGTTTCTATACAGTTGTTATACGTTACATCCACATTATCTGAAGTTGGATTATACTAATGTATTATAAGCTCTAAAAAGTCAGGCTAACTAACATATACTTATTCTTTAAAGCTATTTCAAACACATTTGAATTTTTTTTTACAAACTGAAGTTTCTGTAAAAAGTTTCTTCAGTGATCCCAATAAAAGAAATAAAAATAAAACTTCTAAAGCTTTAATTAATATTTCATTACTTAGTCCCAGTGAAATGATACATTGCCCCAAACATCACGAGACAAAAACATGCAAAATACTTTATATAAGATGTTAAAATCGTTATTACTTACAGATATGACTACTTTTTTTGTTCGGTCATTTTATTACAGATTGTCGTTAATATAAATATATTTATGCGCATGCACCATTTTCTACTTCATCACGCACCCTGGTTCATATTATTGCTTTTATAACACATAGTAATTGTTGCTATTGGTTTATATTATTGCTTTTTCTATAGAAATAACTTTCTATATACACTGTAACTTCATAAACTACTGAATTTTATTTATTTTATATACAATAATTGTATAAAATAGTTTATGTTGTTGCTTTCATATACACACTCACACATATCCGTATGTGTACAATTGTTTATATTTACTGATTGTGTTGCTCTGTATACACAACAACTTTATAGACTAGCAAACAGTTTAATTTTAATACACAGTGACTATTTAGACTAATGTGGCTTTAAGTGCTCTGTTTACATAGTAGTTGCTCAGATTAGCTGATATATTTCAATATGTACACGATTATTGTATAGACTGGTTGATTTTGATGCTTTAAATATGCAATGAATATAGAATATAATATAAAATAAACATATAAGCTAGTTGTTTTCGTTTTGCTCAAATTAGTTTCTTTCTTCCTTCTATATACTCGGTAAGACTTGTTGACTCTCGTATCTTAAATATACATTAATTGACCAAGTAGGAAGATCTTGTTGATTTTTTATGCATAATTAATAGATCTAGACTAACTGATTGTGTTTCGTTAAAAACACAGTAATTCCTGAACTGGCTTGATTTGCAGATGTTAAAGTACCTTTCATGCTTATAGGTAATTTAACTTAGAGATCGCTTAATTATAAAATGCACTTAAATAAGCACGTTTTATGTACCATAGAAAATGAATTAATTTAGTCCGTGGGCTAGCAGTCGAAACCTCTCTCCCCCTTTCCTAAACAGTAACGTTTGACAAAGTTGTCATATGATCGTTTTTATAATTACATATTTAGTTAAAATATTGTGAAGGAATAAAGGTAGGTGCTGTGTGTAAGTGTGGTCCCTTCATTATGGTTAAAATACTGTGAAGGAATAAAGGTAGGTGCTGTATGTAAGTGTGGCCCTTTCATTATGGTTAAAATATTGTGAAGGAATAAAGGTAGGTGCTGTATGTAAGTGTGGCCCCTTCATTATGGTTAAAATATTGTGAAGGAATAAAGGTATGTGCTGTATGTAAGTGTGGCCCCTTCATTATGGTTATAATATTGTGAAGGAATAAAGGTAGGTGCTGTATGTAAGTGTGGTCCCTTCATTATGGTTAAAATAGTGTGAAGGAATAAAGGTAGATGCTGTGTGTAAGTGTAGTTCCTTCATTATGGTTATAATATTGTGAAGGAATAAAGGTAGGTGCTGTATGTAAGTGTAGTTCCTTCATTATGGTTAAAATATTGTGAAG
>NW_013665882.1:653805-677623 GCF_000517525.1 Limulus polyphemus
TGTGCTGTATGTAAGCGTGGCCCTTTCATTATGGTTATAATATTGTGAAGGAATAAAGGTAGGTGCTGTATGTAAGTGTGGTCCCTTCATTATGGTTAAAATAGTGTGAAGGAATAAAGGTAGATGCTGTGTGTAAGTGTAGTTCCTTCATTATGGTTATAATATTGTGAAGGAATAAAGGTAGGTGCTGTATGTAAGTGTAGTTCCTTCATTATGGTTAAAATATTGTGAAGGAATAAAGGTAGGTGCTGTGTGTAAGTGTGGCCCCTTCATTATGGTTTAAATATTATGAAGGAATAAAGGTATATGTTGCCTTCCCGGATCACGTTAATAAATTCATTAGAGTTGACACACACATACAATTATAATATATTCACTTAGACTAATTTGATTATTTTGTTGTTTGCCATCTGTTTACGATGTTTATCATGCTCCGTTGTTTAGGGGTAGAGCAGTGCTCTTAGCATATAGTTTTATTGTAATTACCTTCTCATTAATTGGTTTTAATGAAACATTTATTATTTTCAACGATATGATGCAATATATACTCGTATTCCTGATTGGCATCAGAGTACGAGTACAACAAAACTGTTTGGTAGAGTAGGAAGTGTGACGAACAAATAATTAGTTTCGTAAAAAAAACGTCGCTTAATTTTCTAAAAGTATTCGAAGTACACACACACATGCACAGCTATGTACACGTAAAGAGAGGCATATGTAATAAGATAGAGAGAGAAAAAATATTGTTTGTTTGTTTGAAGTTAAGCACAAAGCTATACAGTAGCGTTGTACGTCAGCAGACATACCGCTGTGCCACTGGGGGGCAAAAAGAAACACAAAGGGCTATCTGTGCTCTGCCCACCACGGGTATCGAAACCCGGTTACTAGTGTTGTAAGTCCGCCAACATACTGCTGTGCCACTGGGAGGCGAGAAAATAAATAGATTGAGAGTTGTCAAGTTCGTTTCAAAAAGTTCCATAGTGATTTCTTAGTTTTTTACTCTTTAGAAAATGTATTCTAGTGGCTAATGTCACCAAATTAATACTGATCAACGATATGCTTGTAAGTACGATAACGCAATTTTAAAATTAAAAATGGATGAACGTTTAAAATGACCAATCAAAATTTCATTTGACCGATGGTCTAAATTAAAAGACTCTAGATGTTTCGGTAGCTTTACTCTACCATCATCAGGAGTAAAACACATACATGGCCAGCGGGTAGTTTGATAAGGAAAAGGCTTAACTCTTTGTAACCTATAAGGATGGTATGAGTATTGTACATAGGAAGTCAGTATTTCTTTCCAAAACTGTGTTTTATCACCAGCTAACCCTTCATCTGTGTTTAACAGATAATTATTTACTTTACAGCTCCAAATTTATATTGATTCTCTAATATTCAATTAATTTTGAGTATTAGGTTAATTTGAAATTATTGCTTCATGCCATTGTATTATATGACCTGTTACGATAATGTGTTTAGCAAGATATTTTATTTTTTTCAGTACATAACCTTTATGTTCATTAAGACGATATTTCAATTACGTTTAGTTTGATCAGTATTTTTTGTTGTTGTATTCATGCTTAATTTGATATGTTTCTCTTTTAAAATCTAAAATGTTTTTTTAAACTCTAGTAATAGGTCGTATTGATTTAATTTTGTTAATTGGCTTGAAAATACGAATAGAATTATGTTTTCTGAACACACTGGTGATTTGTCTAGTTATACCTTGTACATACGGTAATATTACTGTACTGTATATTATATTACCATATGGAATATGGTGTTTCATAAACAGTTGTGAAAAGAATTTCATTATTATCTCTTTTAACAAGTTCGTCTAAAAAATGGCAACCAGTTATATTGTTCAATCTCATATGTAAATTTAATAGATTTAAAAGGATCAACATTGTTTGGATAATCAACAAATGTTTTTAATTCAATATCTCCATGCCACCAAACGAAGAAGCTGTTATCAACAAATTTAATCCAACAATCAGGTTTCAAAGAAGCATTACGAAGAGTAATACGTCCAAAACATTACATATGAAGGTTACATAGAATTGAAGAAAGAGGAAAACACATGGCTAATCCAATAGCCTGCTAATAATACTTTTCATTAACTTTGAAAAACAAATTCAACTCACATTCTATTTAAATTAATAATGTCTACAATTTCAATTGCAGAAATGTAAGCTTGAACTAATCTATCGTGAAAACAATTAATAGCATATTCTCCCGAGACTTTAGTAAACAACGAAACTACATCAAATGATACTAACTTATCTGAAGGATTAAGTTACCGAGACTTTACTACATCATATGATACTAACTTATCTGAGGATTAAGTTTAATTTTTTCAACAAATGCAGCAGATTTTTTATATTTATTCTTGTTGTTCAAATACGAAAAGCTCCCCAGTGGCACAGCGGTATGTCTGTGGACTTACAATGCTAGAATCCGGGTTTCGATACCCGTGGTGGGCAGAGCACAGATAGCCCATTGTGTAGTTTTGGGCTTAATTACAAACAAACAATCAAATACTAAAATAGTTGAGTAATATACTTTGCGATATACTGAGATGAGATTCCTATACTGGATACAATAAGCTTAAAACTATTGTTTAACTCATGAATCTTAGGTAAAGCATAAAAACGGGTTAGGCAAACATTGGAAGGAATCAGACTTATTTTTTGATCACGTGAGAAAAGTTATACATTGATCAACATGTGTTTTTTTATCACGTTGTGAAATTATGTTGTAGGATCTCTTCTAAAAGAAACACACGAAGTTCCATTTAAGAACTGATCTACACTAGAAATGTAATCACATTTATTCACATTAATATCTTGTTTCGACATTATACCTAGACATCGATAAGTAATAATAGTTTTAATTTTACAATTTTTGATTCAAAATTAGATTCAAAACTAGTTAACACATCTTTTATGGGTAGAATTCGTAAAGTTACTGCAAAAATTTAAGTCTAAACTCAGTACATTAATTTGAATTTCAGTGAGATTGACATCAGACCTGTTTCTACGAAAGGGGTCCGAAGGCCGTTTGGAGGGTCACCTGTTTTAACCTCTTGCATCATTATACAGTAATGTGTTGTCTATAAGTCAGTCAATAGACACAACGTCACATAAGGGACGCTTAACTTTGCAATTTGTACTGTCGTGACGTCAGTAAAACGTGCACATGCCATGAATAACGAGAAGAAGTATGCACTTTGTATGTTACAACGCAGCATGCCGTATGAGCTTCAAAACAAGAAATAAAAATTTTGTTACTCTTAATTTGAGTTTTATTTAAAAAAAAAACACTTTCGGAGACCCTGCGGAAGTACATCTAGTTAATAACTTTGGGATACCTACTGGTAGTACTTCAGAAGTTTGTCTTTTCTTAGGTGTACATATAGATTTAAACTTAATATCTAATTGCTTACTATATTGTTCATTTTCTTTTTCAATTTTGCTCCAACAGTAATTTTCATGCCAAAGACTGCTGAAGTCTTCATCAAGTGCAAGATCTTTTCTAACACATTGATGATGACTTCTAGTTTGGAGATTTCGCTCTTTTTGTTTTCCCGTATCTTGATCTTTAATAATTTTAATTTAGTATTTATAGAAGAAAAGTTGCACGTCTTCATTCTGATTACGCGTGATATCAATGAATTTTGGAATTACTGAATTGTTTCTGATCGTAACTAAAAACTTTAGTTGCGTTAACTTGCGCTGTAACTTACTTCGTTGTCGTAGTTGATGTTTCTCCGAACGCCCGTTATGAATTAGGCTTAATGAAGATCCAATTAAGGGAACTTGTGCAATAAATTTTAAAGATTTTAATTTTATTTCACAAGTTGCCTTAATTGGATCTTCAGTAACACAATCAGTGGGATTCAACAGTCAGCAAACGTAACCATAAACCACACAGAGCTGTAAAAGCCGCTAGTTATACATAAATGCACATACATACACACGTACATCCTACTTCTATATTCCATGTTCCTGCACGTGTCATAAAAAAAGTTAAAAATATGTTATCACCGAAAATTCTGCCCTATTCCAAGAATTGTGTTTTCTAGCTTTACCTTAGCCTTACTCTCTTAGTCTTTATTTTGTTTTATACCTTCGTTAGGACTACACCTTATTTTCAGTCCTTTTCCGGTACATGTTTCAGAGTTTGACGCTGGGGTTTGGTTTCTCAGTCCCATATTAGTGAAACGATTTTTTTTGTAGCGTTTTGTCTCATCTGTAAATTCCTGTCAGTCTAATATTCATATTTTATCAGTTTAGTTTTCATTACATCTCATTAACACATTCAGCAGTTAGTTTCCATTACTTGCAAAACATCACTTATATGTACCTCACTTTACACTAACTTTATATGATAAAACTTAGTGTGTTCAGACTTTGTGCTTTGTAATGTTAAACATACATTAAAGGAATACTTGTGTTACGTATCACACATTAAAGGAATACTTGTGTTATGTATCATATTTTAAAGGAAGACTTGTATTATGTATCATATATTAAAGGAAGACTTGTGTTACGTATCATACATTAAAGGAATACTTGTGTTAGGTATCACACATTAAAGGAAGACTTGTGTTATGTATCATATATTAAAGGAAGACTTGTGTTACATATTATATATTAAAGGAAGACTTGTGTTACGCATCAGATATTAAAGGAAGACTTGTGTTACGTATCATACATTAAAGGAATACTTGTGTTAGGTATCACACATTAAAGGAAGACTTGTGTTATGTATCATATATTAAAGGAAGACTTGTGTTACGTATCATACATTGCTTTAGTCTTATAAATCGGTCACTTACATCTTTCAGTTTGACCTTAACAAGTAAATTTTCTGAACTCTTAGTTATTCGCAGTATTCTAACAATTTCCCGTGTGAATAATTAATCAGGAACAGTAAAAGTGGCGAAAGAAAGAAGACTTACAAATTTTATAGCCGTAGTCAAGGATATAAAGGTCACAGAAAGTCGCCATCTTGAGACTATCACCACTATAAATCCAGTTACACATGGCATCCATAAGAGTTCGCAAAACCTGAAGAGATTCTTGGATGTAAAAAACTGCCACGTCCATGATTCACTAATAGATAGGTGTTCCAACAACCTGTTCTCACTAAGTCATAGATTCAACCAGAGAATGACAAAGGATGAAGCATATCTTCCAGAAACGTGTAATCTTGTGTAGATTTTCAATAATTTGAACCAATAAAGAGCACGTTGTTGTTTTTTAAAGGAAATCCAGAAAGGATGATTAGACTCTTCATGCGACAGTTGTGTTCTGTTTTGTTTCTAAACACATACATAACAGCACTGTACAAAGGCTCTATCGACAAAACACAAGCCAAGTATACAGCATTCATCTTATTTTCTGATTTAATGTGCATAACGTCATCTGAACCCTCCTTATAATACACCTGTAAATATGCCGTGCCATATGTAATGTGTAGTACTTGTATATGAATGTATGTGTAGTACATATTTTCACCAGGAAGAAACTTAAGAACAGATGACAGTAAGATAAATAAATACATTTAATGGCGGAATACCAACAGATAAAATAAATATTTTAATCAACAGGAGCTACAACAGTAGTAGCGTTGTATCAAAGGAATATTTTATTTCAGAGGTGTTTATATCTCGGAGAAAATGAAATTAAAGACATCGGTCCCATGCCAAGGCCAGGCAGTGTTGTAGCATCTCTTCGTGTTATGCTACTTTGATGTAAAGAATCCCCAGTGGTTATCAGCGATATCTCAGTGCTTCCTTCGTCTACCACACGGATCAAAAGAAATTCTTGCTTATCTCAGGACTAAGCATGGGAATATTAATTTGTGGAGAAGCTACTCGCAGGGATTCAGGGACTTTTAGTTAAGCTGACCCTATATTACTCGGACTGTTTACTTTGATTTTATGGGACCTGGGTATGAGCCACTCTTAGAGAGAGTTCTGCCTTGTAGACGACCCCATGAAGGTATTGCTAGAGAACCTTGGTTAAGCCGTTAAGTTTACAATCGAGAACTCCTCTCTACTTCCCATTCATATTAGTTATATCCCTCTAAAGACACTGTTTGGATCGTTTTGGATTTCTAATATCTATCACGTTGGAGCAATTGATCAACTGGCCTTAGTTATCAACCAAATTATACAATAGTGGGATTTTTATTTATTGTAGATATAAGGTATGACTTGTCAATTGGTGCTGACCCTCCCTTGCTTGGGTTTGAGATGTTTGTCCAATTTATCGTGCCTATTTTATTGATTAATATATGCTTTAATTCTAGCCAGTCTATGTTATGGCAGTCTATTATGTTTAGCTTTGGATATTGCTTGGCTTAGATCAGTGTAGTTGTCTGGGTTGTGATTGCTATTGCTTATATGAGGGTAAAAATTTTTTTCTTACATTTCCAAACCTTAATTAGTTTGGGCTCTATGTCTATGTTTACTTTTCTGTTGCTTATGTTTCAGAGCTTGTCTTTTGTTTCCACATTAATGAAAACATTTTTCTTGTATAATTTTTAGCAAAGAGCAAGAGCATGATTTTGCAACAGATTCACAGTTCAGCACTCTAACCACTTGGCTATGCCCAGCCCTTAATTTTGAATTGATAAGTTCTAGAGAAGGCAGCAATTTATCAGCACTCGCCGCATCACTTGGACTACAGCTCTTGTTTAACTGAATATTCGATTCTTTTAGAGCATCTACGGCCACAAAGTGGTGAAAGCGTTTTTGGAGGCAACAGGATACGAACCATGAATTCTCGGATTCACAAACCGAGCATGCTAACACCTAGACCACACCCGGCTGAAGCATTAATCGAATTCGACCACCTCAAAAAGGTTCTCCATAAAACTGTGACGGATTTACTATCCTATATCTACTTTAATATCGATGTTTGTTTAAATTAAATTTATTTATCTAGAAATGTACATAACTTATACTATTAAATCTGCGAAGTTCCCGTCTTTTCACTAAAATTGTAGAAAATTCTCGAGTGTAAGAATCAACAATATATGTGTGTACGTAAACACTGGTGTTTCGTTTATATTGTTGAGTAAGCTGAAGTTTCGAGAAACTGTCCTCACACCTATAAATGTAACCAACGCGACACGCCAAAAGACAGTATATATTATTGGTTTGCTATAGTTGATGTACTATAGACCTAGGAAGCTATGATTATTATAATGCTTATTAATCGAGAACTTCAGATATTTGACCATAAACGTTTATAAATTTCGAAAATTACAAACCATTTAACTTCAGCGGATTCACACCGGCCATTAGTATTTTTACGAAAACAATATATAACTTCATCGGTGGACAACTCGGCGTGTGGTCGGCGAAGAACGAAGAGCACAAAACTCGCTAGCTCCCTGTTAAGTAAATTGTATCTACATCTATTCAAAATTATTTAGTTCATCGTGAACCTTTGATAAGATATCAAGGAAGTTCCAGACCAGATAGAGGACTAAATATTGTTTGTAAGTTTGTAAAACTTTTGTACATAGATCATTATTTGTAATAACCACTATTGTAAATTGTGTTATTGTTTGTATACTAAAACATATTTGTATTAAAAAAACTGCGTGTATCAATCTTGTTGGCAAATATCACAAACGTGATACATATCGACATATATTTAATTTCTAAATCTAAATTATAATTTAACTCAGTTTCAGGCTATTCGAAATTATAATACGTTAAGTAATAAATTGGAGGCTCGTCCGGGGCAAATAGTAATACGTTAAGTAATAAATTGGAGGCTCGTCCGGGGCAAATTATAATACGTTAAGTAATAAATTGGAGGCTCGTCCGGGGCAAATTGTAATACGTTAAGTAATAAATTGGAGGCTCGTCCGGGGCAAATTGTAATACGTTAAGTAATAAATTGGAGGCTCGTCCGGGGCAAATTGTAATACGTAATAAAACTCTTCAAATGAGAGTACAATACGTTCTCATTACATAACAAAAATATCGTCAAGTATGGTGATTAATAATGAACTTATTTTCGATAAAAAATGTCTGATCTCTACTGCTATTACAAAAAAAAAAATCAGCAAGAGTTTTCTATGCATAAATTGTTTCCTTTTTATATATTTGTAGGCAATGTTTGAATACGATATCTCATTCAATTGATAACGCGACCAGTAAATGTCATGGTAATAAATACCTGATTGTTTAAATCTAATTACGTTGCTTAACGGTCTGTTCATGCTTGTAATCGAAATGGAAACAGGAAGGCAAGTTTGCACACTGTACTAACAATATACGTGTGTTAGTGAAACTGTTTACATAATAAATGTTAATATTGAATTAAACAACTTAAGTAAGCCTGATGTATGAATACATCAAAATCGTTGTTATTCTCCGTGCTTATGGCCTCGCAGCATTAGTGTTCGGCAACTCAAGTAGGCGTCAATCATACCTTGGAGAAGATAAGAGTTCTATCATCACAAGGAAAAATGAAGCTCTGAAATACTCAAGAGGACTGAACTGATACACTCCATGCATGGAAAGTACGGTTAATTTATTAATACACTAGATACATGTATGGAAAGTACGGTTAATTTATTAATACACTAGATACATGTATGGAAAGTACGATTAATTTATTAATACACTAGATACATGTATGGAAAGTACAATTAATTGATTAATACAATAGATACATGTATGGAAAGTACGGTTAATTCATCAATACAATAGATACATGTATGGAAAGTACGGTTAATTTATTAATACACTAGATACATGTATGGAAAGTACGGTTAATTTATTAATACACTAGATACATGTATGGAAAGTACGGTTAATTTATTAATACAATAGATACATGTATGGAAAGTACGGTTAATTTATTAATACACTAGATGCATGTATGGAAAGTACGGTTAATTTGTTAATACAATATATACATGTATGGAAAGTACGGTTAAATTATCAATACACTAGATACATGTATGGAAAGTACGATTAATTTATTAATACAATAGATACATGTATGGAAAGTACGATTAATTTATTAATACACTAGATACATGTATGGAAAGTACGATTAATTTATTAATACACTAGATACATGTATGGAAAGTACAATTAATTGATTAATACAATAGATACATGTATGGAAAGTACGGTTAATTTATCAATACAATAGATACATGTATGGAAAGTACGGTTAATTTATTAATACACTAGATACATGTATGGAAAGTACGGTTAATTTATTAATACACTAGATACATGTATGGAAAGTACGGTTAATTTATCAATACAATGGATACATGTATGGAAAGTAATGAAAACTCCTGAAATCATATAAACAAATAACCTTTCTAGTATATTGTAATTTCTCATTCATACTGGGAAAAAATAATAGAGAGGATATGTAAATTATTCATATAATACGAACAATGCTGTCGGAAACTTTCGTTTCCTGCCTTTTTGAGCTAGATTATCTATAAAAATGTATTAACTTTGACATGGTTTTGATGGGTACAAAAGGCCAAGGGTGATATTAGCTATTTCAAAAAAGCTTTATTATAAACCAAGAAAAAAAAAATGTTTGTTTGGACGTTATAGTATCAGTTTGTAACACAAAATACATCTGTAAAATGTTTGCTTGGACGTTATAGTATCAGTTTGTAACACAAAATACATCAGTCAAATGTTTGTTTGGACGTTATAGTATCAGTTTGTAACACAAAATACATCAGTCAAATGTTTGTTTGGACGTTATAGTATCAGTTTGTAACACAAAATACATCTGTCAAATGTTTGTTTGGGCGTTATAGTATCAGTTTGTAACACAAAATACATCTGTAAAATGATTGTTTGGACGTTATAGTATCAGTTTGTAACGCAAAATACATCTGTAAAATGTTTGTTTGGACGTTACAGTATCAGTTTGTAACACAAAATACATCTGTAAAAGAGTTTCAGTCGACTAGTAAAAGTTTATGCAATTTATATTTTTACTGTCATCGTAATGTGTAGAAGAACCCCATTATTCGTTATATACATGTTTTGGTATTATATGTAAACGCATGCTTTGTCACTGCACTTTACGAAATCCTTAATCAAGATTAAAATTTCCCATAGCAAGAAAGAATTTTGTTTATCAGTAATTAAACGATTTTCCTCGCCTAAGGAGGAACTTATATAAAGAATGAACTTGGCATCTAAATAACCAGATGGGTTTCTGTAGAGTTGGTTTTGTTTTCATGAGATGATTTGATGAATACAAAATAGAAGAGCTTCGGGGTAAAAACGTTGTGATGAACCAGTAAACAAATGTAGTAATTTCTTAACTTTTCATCATGTTTGTTTGTTAGTTTGTTTTTCAGAGTAAAGCCACATTGGGCTATCTGCTGTGTACACTGTGGGAAATCGAACCCCGGATTTCAGCGTTTGTAAGTTTGTAGACTTACCGCTGTCCCAACGTGAGACCGTTTCATCATATTATATATCACATGCATATTCGGAAATTAAATGTTCATGAACCACGATTTTAATTTTTCTTTTGTGCATTCAAACGAAGAATAACGTCTCTTTCGAATAGAATACAACATAGTTAAAAATGTATTAAAATTTTAATTATGCAGTAGAACGTGTTATTCGTTGAATACAAGGAATTGCAATTACTTACGCTATATGATGTTATAGCTTAAAATTAGTGTTCATGCTGCAAATATAAAATGCTAGAGCCTAGTTTTAGTTTTAGTTATCCCAGCCTTCCATTAAAGGCGGTAAATGTGTGAATATATTTATATCTATAAATTCAAAATCAAATCACGTTTCAAGATGTATAGGTCAAATCCTTTCTTTTTTACCAAAATGTTCTCTATTTATCAAACTCTTTTTTATTTAACCAGTTTTGTAACATTGCTGGCTACTCTTCAGCATAAAAACTATGAGAACCAGAAAACTACTAAACATTTTTTGAAAGTAATAAACTTAAGTTAAAAATTTATATAAAATATATAGTAAGTTTTGTTTTTCGAATTAATTTTTTATTTTATATTCTTTTTAAGAGCTCAGGTTACAAAAAGTTCTTAGTACTAACGCTTCAAATCAAAAACCTAATTTAAAAAACTTTTTAAATGAACATCAGCATTAAACTACTTTTAAAATTAACGATAAAATGACTATAATATATTGCCAAATCCTACAGAAATGTTTAATATATACTTTACTAACTTTGTTGAATAACCTTAAAGTTTCTTTGGAACTTATCCGCAGTTTACTTAAGGTACATTTAAAATACGAACCAAAACTCTGGATCCCTATTATTCAAACATATCGCCTTCTAACGACTTTCAATTAAAATTTAATGAAACGTTAAGACAGTCAATAAAATATTTTAAAAACATTAAACTTCTTTCTTTATCATTACAATTCCAAAAGGGAAAAAACTTTGAAAAAAATTAATTCAATATGTGAAAGAAATTAGTATTACAGGAATAAAAATTATTACTTTCTCCAACATACAATTCTCCATAATTTTAAAACGTAAATTACATTTTTAGCATTACACCTTTCATCTTGAATAATTCCCGCCCTTTTGGTTCAACAATTAAATTTCCTAGTTCAAGATATGTATTTTTAAACATTAAAATAACATTTTCTATTACACGTTACAATTCCCTTTTCATTATTTAATTTAGAATTTTTAAAAGTTAATTTATATAAATATGGAGGTTGCCAGATTATCTTGTAATTTTCAAACACGTGATCAATTTGTTTTTGAATAAAGTTGATATTAATCGCCATCTCTGGACAATGAGTTGTGACTAGCGGTATAACATTTTAATTATTATCCTAATATTTAATTCTTTCTTCTCCTTTTGATCGTTTCGCCAAACTAAAAGCTCTACCAATAATCTTCTCAAAAATTGTTTCAATTCTTGTACGCTAGGGTTTCTTACCTCGTGATTAGATATCAACGTATATAACCTGGTTGCCATAGTTACAGGAATATTCAATTTTACCAATTAGGAGTGATTGCTAAAAAAAGTATAAATACTTCTGTGAATTCGTTGGTTTATATTGAATATCAACTATATTTTAATACTTTTCTTTAACTATTGCAAGAATATTTAAGAATAATATCACATTTTCATTATACCAATACATGAATTTGACTGTTTCATTTAGTCCATTTAAAATTCGGAAGAAAATTTCAGTATCATAACTTTTGTTCCAAGTCATAAAACAATCATCCAAAAACATTTTCCATGTTACCTTTTAATAATTTACGCAGTTAATCTCAAGATAGTTTGGAAGACGATCAACATTTTACTTTCCAGATAACCTACTACTAGCGTTGGTGCAACTATAAAGCTCATAGCAGTTTTCGAGATTTGGTGAAAGATTTCATCTTCAGACACAAACACTAAATCTAGACTTTTTAAAATAACCTTCTTATTAAACCACTTAAAAAATATAATAAAACATTTTAACTGAAAAATGTGTTTATTTCACATCAGTCTAAAACTTTAACTTATTACTTTTCAAAATAAAAGTGTTTAGTTGATTTGTGATTTCTGTAGTTTGAAAAGTTTGGTTAATGAAGTACAGTTTGGTAAAAAAAAAAATGGATTCGAGTTTTCTTACACATATTCATCTTGAAGTGAAACAACCTCGAATTACAGTTACACACACATATATATATAATTTATTGAGTCACTATAATCCAAACAACCAATTCAGAATGAGTGATGTTGATATTTATTAAAGCTATGCGGCCTTAAATATTAGCATACTTTTTAACCAACACTTTTTCAAAACAAAATAGATGCTTTTGTAAAGAAAAAATACCACAAAATTTAGTCTATTTAATATAATAGATATTTGAACAGCTTGTGGTTTTCGATACACATTTTTCTCGTGCGAAAAAGCTGAGAATATACAAGAAACTGTATTCAGAATATGGATCCTGAGGAAATATTTGAAAGCAATTCGGTCAAATATTCGTGACTTTATACTGTTACAGATTTACTGGGAAATTATTATAATTCTTGTCTCGTTCCAGATGTGAGATTATAAGTAAACAGAGCAGAAGAAAAATCTCATGAAATATCAAAATTAAGCACTTTGTGATTATTTATCTTATTAATTTTTTTACGAATTAATTCGGTAGTTAGCTATTGCTTTCAGAAATATTTTAATATTTTGACAGTAAGATAAAGTAATAAAATGATAATTCTAAATATTCGTCATCAAAACTCATGGTTGACCTGAAGAACTACCAAAATGAAACAAAACCAAAACCTAGAATAACAGGGAAATTCATCCTTAATTCACTTTTACAGCGAAAAACCAAATTATATTAATAACTACAAAGTCATAAAATAAAATTAATCTATCTTAATACAGTCACCCCTCCCCAGTGGCACAGCAGTATGTCTGCGGACTAACAATGCTCGAATCCGGGTTTCGATACCCGTGGTGGGCAGAGCAAAGATAGCCCTTTGTGTTTTTTTTGCTTCCCAGTGGCACAGCAGTGTATCTGCTGCCGTACAACGCTACTGTGTAGCTTTGTGCTAAACTTCAAACAAAAACCTTAATACAAACTAAGTACTGGAGAAACGAAAACATCGGATTTGAGCTTTGATTATCATACAGATGCTTGATTAAAGCGTATTGATGCATCTATCTGAAATTCAGTAAACTTAGTCAACAGACTCTTCTGGAGTATTCTGTGTAGATTTAGGTTTAACTGTGCCAGAGAAGTTGTAAAGTGAAACGTTGAGTGGCTACAAAGTTGTTTTTTTTTTACTGAAGTATTTGCCATACTGTTTATTTTGTCATAGTTACTTCAATTAGCACTACATAAGTTATAGAGTATCTATAACTTGCCTATGCATCTACCGCACCAATACTGGTATTTTAAATACATGCCTATAACTTACTGATACATATACTAGATCATTAGATGTATCTGAAAGATGCATTTAAAGTACTTCATTAAGTTTGTGATTATTATACTTTTAATCACACTATGTTAAGAACTATGGATAGGAAAAATACCTGAGCCTGTTGGATTGTAATCTTGCGATGAATCAGGTAATCAGATAACATTTCCATCAACAAACTATCTCCCAGTATTACATAGGTATGATACTTCTTGCACGTGCGTCACACCTAATAAGTATTGCGTCATTTAGCTCACTGGTGCTTTCTATTAACTATTAAAAATAACGGCTTGTTTGTTTGTTTGTTTTTGAATATCGCGCAAAGCTACACGAGGGATATCTGCGCTAGCCATCCTTAATTTAGCAGTGTAAGACTAGAGGGAAGGCAGCTAGTCATCACCACCCACCGCCAATTCTTTTATCAACGAATAGTGGGATTGACCGTCACATTATAACGCCCCCACGGCTGAAAGGGCGAGCATGTTTGGTGGAACAGGGATTCGAACCCGCGACTCACAGATTGCGAGTCGAGAGCCCTAACCACCTGGCCATACCGGGCCTTAAAAATAATGGCATTGTCCTTGGTAGTGTAATAGTCATGATACAGATAGTGCTTATGTATTTTAAATAAGTATCATGCCCATCAGTTCTGTTGCCATTGTATGCCACAGGTGGCCACGGTAGCGGCAGCGACAGAAATGGCAAGCACAATCCAAACAACAGTCTTAACAGATAATCGGGGGTGTAAAGTATTGTGCCTGCAACAGCCGCCCATTCATGCGGACTTTTACAATCTCGTGACGTCCTTATCAAATTTTCAAAAAACATTGATGAACTAACTAGTTTAAACATTATACTATAATGCCACATCTACTATTCGAATCCGGTTGGATATCAAGAGCCAGATATCCAAATTCAGATCAAAACTTATTAAGAACTTGCTTGCATAAGTCGAGGTAAAGCAACGTAAGTAAGAAAACATTCAGTGAACTTGGTCCACTGCTATGCCAGATTTAGAGTTATGAAACAAACTCTCTGAGGTAAATATACTGTATCGTAACTCTATAAAATTCACAAGTTGATTGGAAAGTCACCAATACTTTGCTAGCACAGCCTTTAACCTCATTTCAAGGGTAATTAGGCCTAACTTCAAAAAAATTCTGTATATATTCCAACTACAGATTTTAAAAACTGGAGCCATATACATCACAATACTTTACATATGGTAGTAACATTATAATTTATCGATATTTATGAATACAAATATTTCTGTATATACAGATATAAACAATCAAATGAACAGTTCGAGTTTGGCAGCCATTTTGTCTTCTTAATGTCGTAAATGACGTTTAGTACCGAGAGTGGATAGCGTACCATCGTTTGGGACGAACGATTATTGTGCTAAGGCTCCAAATAGTAGGAGGGGGTGGTCCAGCGCCCTCGTCACACAACTTTAAGACTGGTACTTTTACTACTTATTTATTAATTCCAATACAATTATAGTTCATATATACCAGCATCTTTATAATTTACATTCACAACCAATGTTCCCTTGAATTTTTTCAGTCCTTGTTCGGAATGAATTGTTTCTTGTGCACCAGTATCAAGGCAATATGTGGATGTGCGCTACCAGTTTTTTTAGGGGCGGGTGTATTTTTAGACCATCGACCCTATTGGATCATTAGGCTGCTTTACAATGCTACCAGTTGGTTATTTGGGCTTTAGGCCTATCGTCAAGGTGTTGAGACTCCACACTTAGGATGAGCGCGGCTAGAATAATGAAGTGCGCGGCACTTAACTGGTTGTTGTGCAGCCGCGCAGCCTAGGGGGAAGAATGTTCACAACTGTCATTGTAATATATCATTATTCCCATTAGTGCCTGAAAGATGTTGAATACTTCATAGAATCTCAAATTATTTTAAAATAACTCATGACCAGATTTGGATGTTTGTTTTCCTTTATACCAATGTATTAGGAGTTTTCTTCTAGAGAGGAGTTTGCGATTTCTAAAACAAAATCTATAGTTGGACATTAACTACAAATATACTTGGATTTTTTAATAGAACTAGACAATCGTTATTAATGTATTATTTTGCACACTCTTTTCTTTCTGCACTTTCTTAATTATCTTTCAAACGTATCCACTATTATAGCTTTTTTGCCAAATTTATATTATAAAATTTATCATCTAGTCTTGAACAGCGCCCTCTGAGAGATATTAATTATCTATAGCTTTTTGCGTAGGGCTTGGCATAGCCAGGTGGTTAGGGCATTCGACTCGCAATCTGAGGGTCGTGAGTTTGAATCTCCGTCCCACCAAACATGCTCGCCCTTTCAGCCGTTTGTGCGTTATAATGTAAAGGTCAGTTCGTTGGTAAAAGAGTGACCTAAGAGTTGGCGGTAGGTGGTGATGACTAGCTGCCTTCCCTCTAGTCTTACACTACTAATTAGGGAAGACTAGCGCAGATAGCCCTCGTGTAGCTTTGCGCGAAATTCAAAACAAACAAACAATCCTAACGAGTGTTGGAAAGGCTATAGTATCAATGTTAATGTGACAGACTTGTGTATAACTGTAAAGTAAATTGAGCTAGTCTAGTTTGTAAAATGCACCCTAAACTTGACCAGTAGCTAAAAAGCTATGTGATTACTCTCTCTCCGAAGATAAATATTGTTAAACTATAACAAAGGTTAACAGATTTAAAGTTTCAAAAAATGGTAGCTTCAGTCAATCGGAAAACTGGTAACGTTCCGAAACCACACCCAGAGACTCAAGCAGGACTAACCGAAACCACACCCGAAGACTTAATCAGGTCCTTTGGAAACCACGCCAGAAGACAATCAAGAATACACGAAATTACACCCGATGACTTAATCAGAACCATTCGAAACTACACCCGAAGATAATCAGGACTAATCGAAACTACACCCGAAGACTTAATCAGGATCTTTCGAAACCACACCGGAAAACAGTCAGGATTAATGTTCTTATTTGCAAACTGAAAAAGCTATAGTTAAAAAGAGCATCCATAACTCAGGATGCTACTGTGTCAAGTTGGGCATATCTTTTGGTAGTCTTAACAGGACAAACAAAAATGTCAAAAGCTCAAGTTTCCAGCAACGCCTCGAATTCAATGGTTGTTTTTATAAGAAAAACGGTCGAAGTAACTGTAATCACGGCAGTCCTATTCGATCACATCCCTGTCGAGTTCAATAAGTCTAACCTCATGGAAATATCGTTTTGGTTCAAAGCCATTGATAAGAAGGAGTGAAAGTAGATAGAACACGATCGCCTCGGAAAACAGGTCTTCAGTTCTGGAATGTAGAACCTTATCATCATTTCCAAAAAGAGTCAATGACCTTCTTTGCTTCTTATCTTAGCCTATCTCGCAAACGTTTTTGTCCTGCTTTCCATCTAGTTCATTACTATCACTTCTTGACAGGTACTTCTTATCTAGTGTCACAGATATTTCATACAGCACTCCCATCATTCAACAGTGGTTTTCTCTGTGGCAATTACATGTAATTTTTACTCTTTTAAGTAGCTTATCTTACCACGCTCTTTAATGCCTATATTCTTCTTTCAATGTTTTATTATGCTTGATTTACTTACTGATTTCTATTACAGTTTTATTTATCAATTCATAAACAGTGAATGTGAGTTACGTGAATGATCTCTTTAAAACGATTTAACACGTAACGTCGAGAAACTCCTTGATTTTCTATACATTCAGCACGTGCATTTCTACTTCTAATATTTGTCATTCTTTACTCATTTTGTTAACTGGATAAAACAGTTTCAAAGACCATGAACACTAGGCATAAAAAAACTCTGTTAATTGTAAGATGTCATCTTTAAACCGCTATTAACCATAAATAAAACATCAAAAATAGCTGGTTCTTATTGTAATGTTAATATAAGGAATTTATAAGTTAGTCGGACCCGCTAAGCTTGCGCGTATAAAATAAGCTTTGTCAAGTAGATCAATGATATCTCCTTTTTGTAGTTTACCAAGAAGTTATAGCGCAAATCGATATATAAGAAGCTTGCTTGTAGTTAAGCACAAAACTACACAATGGGTTATCTGTGCTCTGTCCACCACAGGTATCGAAACCCGGTTTCTAGCGTTGTAAGTTCGCAGACATACCGCTATGCCACTGGAGGGCATATCAGAAATACATAGCACATTCTTACATGCACTGTTTTTAAAGTTAAACAACACTAATTATTCATTCTCTTGTCCCGTAAACAACACAAGACAAGTATTTTTCTTGCCATGCTTTGAGAATTGAGCGCTATAGTCTATACCTGTAATACACAACAAGTTTTCTGCATTAAACATAGTGGCATTATTCAACATTAGATAATTACATTTTGATTTCTTATCTCTAGGCGCCCGTTTTTGTCGCCTAGTTACCGCCTAATTTGATTTATTTGTTGAGTGAAATATTACGTTCAGATTTCTTTGCCCTCCTTATTTAAAATACGAAGATTTCTCTTCATAAAAAAACTATCAAATATTTCAATTACTGATTCCTCGAAATGTTCTATCACCCTTGACAACAGTGTCTTATCTTCCTCTCATCATCTTCGGTTCTGTGTCACATATAAAGTAATTGACTTCCAAGCAGACTTCTCCTTGTTAGACGTTTTCTCCCATCAATGATCATATGTTTAATCTACAATGCGTTACTTATTTTCTTTACTAAGCAGTAATTATATTTTATATTGAACACTCCAAATAATGTGAAACCAAAGAATCGGTTCTTTCAAACATGTATAAAAGGTTCTTTTCATTTTCATCCACAGAGCTCTCTCAATGGGGATTATTAGATATTCGTGAGTAGTCTATAGCTCAAATAAACCATTGGCATAAATTAATAAAAATTGTCAAATACAATTAAACAACCGTTTCGCAATCTTACCGAATACGAGTTATGAAAAAAAAACACTGCAAAAACTAAGATTATATGAAGTCTAATGAAAAATAATTGCAAAAACATTAAAGTTAATTGTAAAGTGCGAACTGTTTTGTTTATTTGCAGTTAAGCACAAAGCTTCATAATGGGCTATCTACGTTGTGCCCACGACGTGTATCGAAAGCCGACTTTTAGCATTATAAGCCTTCG
Organism: Limulus polyphemus; assembly: GCF_000517525.1. Lineage (NCBI taxonomy): Eukaryota > Metazoa > Arthropoda > Merostomata > Xiphosura > Limulidae > Limulus > Limulus polyphemus. Next base: position 672,886 of record NW_013665882.1, read on the forward strand.
GACTTAAGGCGGTAATAAATTCATGTTGCACCATTTTCAGAAGTTCAAAAATCGAGTTTTCTTGTGGAAATTTAACAAAAACGTTGTTCAAACTGTTTTTTAAATGGTTTTAAAATAGTGTCATGAAAATAAAGTATGAGAGTGGTACAGTCTTCGGTAACGTAGTAACCTTAAATTCAGCAACTAGCAAAGATCGAGATGGCAAAAATACAGACTTGGAGTGATAATATATTTACACGGTCTGGACTCACCCGTTAGCTATTAAAATAAACAGGTATTTTATTATACTGGTGAGCCGAATGCGGCTTAATAGTTAACATGCCGGAATGATAAATCGCGGTTACCTGGTTCGCGTCCCGTTATGACAAAATAAATAAATAAGTCGCGCTCCGGACGTTGGGACTGTCGGTGGATTATAAGAGCGACGGTCAAATCCCTACTCTTTGAGTAAAGTAGCCCACGACGTAGCGGTAGGTAGTGTGGACTACTTGCCTTACCTAGCACAGATAACTCTCGAGTAGCTTTGCGCGAAAATCAAGAAGCAACAACCGTTCCGATTTTATTTCAGGAACATAAAGGTCGTTTGTTGGCAGTGTTAATAGTCAACTTAAGACAATTAAATACCGGAGGTTGTTGTATTTATCACTAATTAAACACAAAAGTAAAAGGTAGTTTGCCTACAGCATGTTAAACTAAGTACTTACACATCGAACACGTTAATATGTAGAAGGCATCTTGATTTGTTAAATGCATATTTTATACATTATCACTGCCTTAGTTTTAGTTTTAGTTATGGCGACTTTTGTATGCATTTAACAAGACTTCAAGCTCTACTGAGGCGTCACCTACAGACAACGGATTATATTTATTTGCTCTCGATATTGAAGACAGTTAATATTTTCTATAATTCGTAAGTTAACGGAACAAGTTATTTAAGCTCCATGTTGAGAAGAGAATGAATAATCTTGTTTGTGAGAGTAGGCATATAGTTTAAATATTTCGTATTCAATTGTATAGTTATGTGGATAACATTGTCTCAAACGGTTTATAACGTAAACAAATTAAATGTGTTATTAACATTTTAGACGCCAAATTTAAGCATTTTTTCAAAAGTCCAATTACATGTTCCAAACAGTTTTCTGTTGCTCGCGGAATATATGTATGTATTTACTTTAGGAGCTTTCGTAGTTTCCTATTTTATAAATAAGTCAATCACTTCTGTGGTTTCTTCCTAAGTTATATATACTTAAACCTTCTATATTAAACACAACGAATGCTTCACCATCATCATGAACAAACCTTTAGCAATCACGGTTCACCATGGTTATTATCCCTTTTCTTATATATGGCTTCATTCTGTAAGCTTTAGATGACATTAGGGTAAGCTGCTGACTGATGACAAACTGAATTCACACTTCACAAGATACAGTTAGCTTTATCGTATACAGTATTTGGATAATCATTATTTTTTCATATAACTCAAGAAGATACACACGGCTGGATGTCCACAAAAGATCCACATTTTGTACATTATTCAAATTAGTGAGTCTCAATATGTGCTGATAATACTGAGTTTGTAATTATCATATTTTCGAATAATTCAATTTAAACCGCTACGGACTTAGCATTTATTGGGCTGAATAACTGGATTACTTGCAGAATAAGTACCTGAAAGTTTCTAATTTTTGAGGGACATAAACTTTACTGTATGAAAAAATGATGAAAGTAAAAAAAAGAGAGCAAGTAAGAGATTCAAGTGTATCATTAAACCAAACAAAATACCGAAGAAAAAAAGAAAAATTATTGTATATGATCATGTCTATATTTACACATTATTCTATTAATAAAAAATTAAATACAAACACTTTATACTTCAAAACCCCAAAATGTTACACTATATTAGCATGTCATAAGTTGTTATACTGTATTAGCATGTTATAAGTTGTTACATTATATCAGCATGTTTTAAGTTGCTGTACTAGATTAGCATGTTTTAAGTTGTTGTACTAAATTAGCATGTTATAAGTTGTTACTTTATATCAGCCAGTTTTAAGTTGTTGTACTATATTAGCATGTTATACGTTGTTGCACTGTATTAGCAAGTTATAAGTTTGCATTATTTTAGCATACTATAAATTGTTGCGCTATATTAGCATGTTATAATTTGGTACACTATATTAGCATGTTATAAGTTGTTGTACTATATTAGCATGTTATATATTGTTGTACTTTATTACTATGTTATAAGTTGTTGCACTATATTAGCATGTTATAAATTGTTACATGATATCAGCATGTTTTAAGTTGTTGCACTATACTAGCATGTTATTCATTGTTGCACTGTATTAGCAAGCTATAAGTTTGCATTATTTTAGCATAATATAAATTGTTGCACTATATTAGCTTGTTATAAATTATTACATTATGTCAGCATGTTTTAAGTTATTGCACTATGTTAGCACATGTTATAAGTTGTTACAATACATTAGCATGTTATAAGTAGTTATACTATATGAACATGTTAGAAGTTACTACACTATATAAGCATGCTATAAGTTGTTGTATTAAGTAGAAAACTACGCTGAAAGATAGATAGCTTCCTGGTATTTAGATTAAGAATTTTAGTTTCAGGAAATATTTTTATCTGATGAAGATAAAATATACAATCCTTCCTTTTAGTCCTAAGTCACAAAATACACAGTCGAATTGAAATAAAGCCTAGAACATTTGGGTCATTTATAAAATTGCTTAGATTACACGTATAGATGAGAATTAGAGTCTAAAGGGTGTGATTATGAAAAATTCTTAGTCCCCTAGGAAGATTAGCACTAATAATGAGGCAATGAAAGTTGTCGCCCTCTGAGAGTATCGGCGTCTTAAATCTTGATGGAAACTTGATAGATATAAACTTGTACTGACCTGAACTGTCGTTGGTCGTAGTGGCGCCCTTTTGGAAGCCTGTTGTTGAGTTCTAAAACAAACGCAGGTGGAATAAGGTATCATGATATCAGTAGCATTTACTAGGCTTAACCTTCAGACCTTAGGTTGTGTCAGAGATTCTGCTTTTCAGAAACTGTCAATGCGAAGCTGATTTTAATTCACTGCTGAACAAAACTACAAGTTTTCTAAACCAAACTCCTCTTGCCTTTCTTGCTTTAAGAAGAGATAGATACTAACGTCTGGTACTTTCTGCAAGGTCGGGTTAAGCAAGGATTGGTGCAAGCCGGGTTCTCGAAGCAGACTGACTGTGATGGTGTACAGCTTTCCATGTACCCCACGCGCCCGTCGCGTCACAAGGTTCAGCTCGGCTTCACAGGGCCCCGGTTTGATTAAACAGCTACGGCTACATTTCGCGTGACGCGTGAGCTCAATACACCAGCAAGGTGGCTGGAAAAGCCACTATTCAATATGAAGAAAGACACGGACTGCAGATGTTGTAAACTGTTAACCCTGATAGCTATCTATTAGGCACAAGAAAAAAAAAGAATATAAATTAACTTACAAGAAAAAGAGACGCTTTCTGTCAAGCCTGGATGATATTCACTGAAATGAATTGTAATCGCTCTCTCTCCATTTATTACATATATTTTCAGTACAAGTTTTGTTTTTACATTGTATATTATTCACTTGACTACGTCAGTTTTTTGTTTCTACGCCTGAGAATAAGAGATGGGGAAGATAATTAACTAACAGTAAAATTCTCTCACGTCTACTGTAAAATTCTTTAACGCAAGAGAACTTACCGAGCAGGAGGGTTGCTTAGGTTAAACGTACCAAAATTCACGAACTGTGTTTCTTTACCAAAAAGACCAACTTCTTTGTCCAACATTTAACTTTTAAGGTTATTTATAGATATATATAGACTAAACTTTCCCTTATTGTAGCGATTATAGCATTACCTGTGTTGATTTTAATCACACAAATAAAAGCGAAAAACGGTCGGAGATCTAAGCTTTTTATGTCCTCTCGCTGTAAGATACACGCGCTTAACACTACACTGTAGATGTCGCGATGCAGATAAATCCTATTCAAGTCCAAGCTGCTTGTTTTGCCTCATGGCTGTAGATGGCGCTGAAGTATAGGATTTTTTTCAGGGACGACTCAATTTGCACTATGATGGAATATTTTTATGATCTGCTCTGTAGAGGAAACAAGAAACAACGTGCTTTTCAACAATACCCTTTTTTCTGTTCTTTATTAACTAAGTGAAGCTCCCTTATTCTATGTTTTCTCTAATTATATGGTGTTATTTTTTAAAGTAAGTATAATAAATTATGTACTCCGGTGGGATAAAGGTAACTATACAGACTTACAGCTGTAACACACGATGTTCAATTCCTCGCGGTGGACACGCTAGGTAGTCCAATGTGGCTTTATTCGAAATAAAATAAACAAATATAATATATATATATATATATCATTTAGTAAATCAAGTAAAATTTATAAGCCTAAAATAATTGGTATTAATATTAATTGTTTTAATTATTTTAGTTTTAAAAACTTTATGACTTAAAGTATTATAAACTGTTCATGAAAAAGTACTTATATTAAAATCAGCAGAAGGTTCGACTATTTGTATTGTTGCAACTTCTTAACCGAGTTTTTTTTTTTCGAAATGGAGTCGAAGGCCGCCTGGAGGGGGTCATCTGTTTTAACCACTCGCACCAGTAGTATGTTGTCTGTCAGTCAGTCAGTCAATACATACTAAAATGACGTCACATAAGGGACGCTTAACGTT
>NW_013665882.1:678623-687928 GCF_000517525.1 Limulus polyphemus
ATATGAACTTCAAAAGCAAGATATAAAAATATTTGTTATTCTTAATTTTGGTTTTATTTACTCTTGAAACAGAACACTTTCGGGTATTCTACGGAAGTACATCTAGTAGATACCGTACATACATATATGCAAATTTCCAGTAATACAAGTGTATACATTAATAAATATCAATTCACATTAAATATTACACATAAAGGTTGTTTTTTTAAACTCTGAGAAAATCACACCACGACGTTTACATACTAAAACTGAACTAGTAATAATAAATTGGTGATGTAATGAACGTGGTTTGTGGGGGTTTCCTACACGTACATTGGACTAAATATTTACTGGTGCACAAGTAGCACCATAACAACCTGCAACAGAATCAAAACAACTTTTAATATAAACCTCTAGTGGCTCAACGGTAAGCCTGAGAGTTTGCAATGCTAAACATAGGGTTTCGATACTCGCTGTGAAACAGCACAGATAGCTAATTATTCGTAAAACTTTGTGCTTAACGATGAAACAAATAAACGTTTCGTTTTCGTAAAAACCGCCGTGTAGTTGATATGTGATAAGAATGATTCTTTAACGCATTCACCGTTCAAATATTTTGACAAATACTTGTGTTATTAATGTTATGATTAGTTGGGGAAGTGTGCTTTTGCCCCCCCCCAGTGGCCCAGCGGTATGTCTGCGGACTTACAACGCTAGAATCTGGGTTTCGATACTCGTGTTGCGCAGAGCACAGATAGCCCTTTGTGCAGCTTTAAGCTAAACTACAAACAACTTGTAATTTTTTGTGTTGAAATTTATTTTTAAATTAACCGTAATCAACATTATGTTTTACATTTGTAACCGTTAATTTCTTTATTGTCACATCCTTATGAAAGCCCCCACCCCCACTGGCACAGCGGAATGTTTGCGGAATTACAACGCTAGAAACCGGGTTTCGATACCCGTGGTGGGCAGAGCACAGACAGTTCATTGTGTAGCTTTGTGCTTAACTTCAAACAAACATAACCTTATGAAAGTTTTTCTTTAATATGTTTTTTCAAACCCTATAGCTATAAACAGCATGCGTTTTTTGGAAGGGGGGTGGTATAGCAGGTGGTTAGGGCGCTTGAATCTCAATTTGAGGGTTGCATGTTCGCCCTTTCAGCCATGGGGGGTGTTATAATGTGACGGTCAGTCCCACTATTTGTCAGTAAAGAATAGCCCAAGAGTTGGCGGTGGTGGTGATGACTAGCTGCCTTCCCTCTTGTCTTTCATTGCTAAATTAGGGACGGCTTTTTGTTTGTTTCGGTTATTCGCACGAAATTACAGAAGAACTATCTACTCTAACTGTCTCTAATTTTGAATTGATAGACTAAATGGAAGGTAACTAGTCAACAAGACCCACCGCCACCTCTTATTTTCTACTATTGAATAGTGAAACTTGACTGCTTCTCTAATAATACAATCAGGTCTCCAAGCTCTCTGAGCAGGATTTGGGGCAATGGGGCGCTAACCATGGACTCTCAAATCCACAGGCCGATATGCAAACAAATAAGCTACATCTGGGCCTTTGTTCCCGTAGATAGCAGGGTTATCTGCGCTAACTGCGCCAATTTTGAAGTGATGGAGTAAACGGGAAAGTAGTTAGTCAGCACCAACTGCCGCCAACTTTTGGGCTACTCTTTTACCAATGAATAGTGGGATTGACTATTACTGTATAACGCCCCCACGGTTGGAAGGATGAATATGTAGTAGTAAAAGCTGGCCAAATACTGGGTCCCGGTACCCGGCCACTAAGTTTCGGACGGGGTCGGGTGTCAACCGGGACCGGGTTCTCCCCTCGTCTCCCTAAACAAACAAACAAAACAACATACACAAAAATTAGAAACAAAACAAAATTGACGTTTATTAAATTTAACCGACTAGTCACCAACAGAGCATTCCAGTTTTACTATCAACTTTCGAAATTAACTAACAAAAATGAGCTCACCAGTTTGCAAAATGCCTGTATTTTTGTAATTTGTTTAAATTGTACTTGAGGAACAATAGCATTTCGTCGTTTTCAGGTAAAAGCCTTGACCTTTCGCCTTGTGTGATAATGTTGCCAGCGGCGCTAACTGGTCGGAGGTGCGGAGAGATAACGCCTTGCTATCCTGGCCATTGCGGGAAATCGAGCTTCATTTAACTTCCAAAAGTGAGGCCAGTGAAAGTAAACGCAGAAACAGTCATGTTGACATGTTTTATAATCATTATTCCGATTAATTTCCAGCGCCCAACTTCTCAAACCCTAACCCATATTGTTCTCAAAAACCCCACCTTACCCAGATCTTAATGTGATACTTTTTAACGTTCTAGTACCTCCCAGTGGCACAGCGGTATGTCTGCGGACTTACAACGCTAGAATCCGGGTTTCGATACTCGTGGTGGGCAGAGCACAGATAGCCCGTTGTGTAACTTCGTGCTTAGTTACAAAAAAAAGTACTCTAGTGGTATCTAATGTAATTTTTTGTTAGTTTAAAAAAAAAGTGTGACAGTGTTATTCTAGACCCTCCTCAAAAGAAGTCTATTATGACTAATATTACTACTTTTATGACCGCTATTGTTTATTGAAAAAAAATAAAGAAAATAAACTAAACTTTTTCTATTTACTAGCATATTTTCTTGTTCTATCTCTACATCTGCTCATGGAGGAAGTGATATTTTCTGTAGAAATTGTAAAGGAAATTAACTCTCGTTTCGTGCTAATGTGCGTTCGACATATTTATAAAGATAATAAAATAAATGGTAGACAACAAATAAATGAATATATAGACGAGAGATTGTTGATAGATGCACATAGAAATATAGAATAAATATAAAGTGCTTTGTTTTGTTTGTTTGTCGAGTTTCTTGTAAAGCTACTCGAGGATTATCTGATAGAGTAAACGGGAAGGTAGTTAGTCAACACCACCTACCGCCAACTCTTTGGCTACTCTTTCACCAACGAATAGTGGATTGGCTATTACTGTATAACGCCCCCACCGCTGGATAGATGAATATGTTCGGTGACGGGTTTCGATCCCAGGCCATAGAGATACAGCGCATATACGACTTAATAGAAGAATCGGAAAATATAACTGCTTATAGTTAGACGTACAAGTATAGGCAATAAGATAGACAGCAGAAACATTTACTACTAAGTTGAGTTGAGTATCAGACGACAATCCCAGGGAATTTCGCCGATGTGGAGGCCGGCTGTCTGGAAGTGGGTAGTAACTTTACGAGTGGTCTTCTGGTTGTATACTGTACTATTGATTTCCAGTTTTGTTTTTCCAGCTTGTTAGCTCTTTACATACGGGGTCGGTGAATTACACCAACCTTGTAACCCCAAAGTAACCATCAGTTTCCTTGCTATAACATTACAAGTCTTTTGTACACAAAAAATTCGAATTTTTTAATTAAGTATTTTTACTAAAGATCTGTCTATGAAAATATATTTAATCAATGTGTTGACTGCTCCGAGCGCAAAGTGATTCTCATACTAAAATTGAAAATACTTTTTTCATCTGAAAATTTTCAAATTTCGTTTGTGTAACTTCTAAGACTCATAAATAAATGTTAAACGTTTTTTTTTCAATAAAAATTTATACTTTATCTATTATTTTCTCTACCCTAACTCTATACGGACTCGCTCGATTTGACCGACTTTGTAACTACCACAAGAAATACGAAATAAATTTAAACTGACCTTTTTTATTTTGAGAAAGACTAGAATTTGTAACAGGAAACTACAGTTGTTTATCCCAATTAGGCTCGTAACAATTTACATCTGTTTCTACTTAATTGTATTGCCCTTTTAACCGTGTCTAACTAATAATCTTACCATACAAGTTGTAAATCACTTGATGAATGATTAACTCAAGTTACTGTACTGAATAACGTAACGCACGGGCTACTCGCGAATATATCTCGTGGAGAATTATTATTTTTATTATTAATTTTTCATTATCTTACCTAATATAACATTATCTAACCTAATAAATTTATAATTTTTAGATTTTAGTTAGTTTTATAACAATAAAAGATAGACACAAAAAACAAGAAATATAGTACTTAACTTTGACCTCTGTTTTTTTTTCTCTGTCAGTTGCTGATGACATTTAAGCCTACCTTTCTATACTGATGGTGCTAGTACACTAAATAATATTTATTTACTTACATAATACGCCTAAAAACACAGAATAACAACATAAATAAAGCAAACAATATTCTATAACTCTTATAATTTAACTGGCTGTTTAACTGTGATATAAGAGCTTTAAAATATTCACCTGGGAATACCAGGTTTTAATGTCATCATTACTTCCCCCTTCTCCCCAACAAGCGGAACAGCGGTAAGACTGAAGACTCTATAACACTAAAACCGGTAACAGATAGCCTATTGTATATTTTTGGGCCTAATAACAAACACAAAAAGAATATGTTACGACAGCGGAATCCACGTGACGCTGGTAACACGTAATGAATATCTAGAACGTTCGTGAAGGCTCGAGTGTTTATCAGTCGCCCTCTATTTCGTATATATAAGACCGGCGAGAAGTGACGGCATAGATAGATAGATAATTGCAAACAGGCAGAGATAGAGACGGACAATTGAGTCAAGCGCGCTAGCAAGTAAAGTGCGTGAATCGTTCGATGTGAATTATAGCGTGTGTTTAAGTTAAAATGACTGTGGAAATTAAGTGTATTGCAAAGTTGAATTGAGAACGAATAAACTAGTTTTATTTAAGAAAAGAGTTGTGTCGCTGAAGTTTCTCGGAAAGAATTTCTACGAAAAATTAACAAACGAACACAGACGTAACAAATATTTGAGCGTTCTATCTTCTTACGTTATGACACGTAATATAGGTTCATAAAATTAATGGAACAAAGATATTTAATAATCCTAAAACACCGAACTCAAATATTACAGTTTCAAACGTATTTTACTGTCATCCAAATAAAAGCATTTATAGCCTGGACACGAAGTTTTCCAAATGGTGTCTTTAAACTACTGAAGTTCAGAGCTCGAGAAAAGTCGTCTGAAATTCGTCCCCCGAGTCTAATGCGATATATTTTATTATACATAAACTTCATAGCGATAACAGGTTAACACATAAACCTTTTCTTTAGATTAACCACGGAGATCGCGGGGAGTCTTTGGAAGCTATGAAATATTAAATTATTTTAACTTTATAACCATAAACAGAAAAAAACACCCAAATTTAACACGATACTGCAGTACTGCATACTATAATTAGTTATGTCAATTACTTTATCATATCTGTGTGTATCGGAAATCTCAACAAAAGTAGGCATTAAAGACAAATGCACCATAATCGATGTCGTTCGAAATTTCCGGCTTTTGGGGATTTTTAGTATTACTCCATGAATGGAACAGCTGTTGTCATCAAAACAGGCAATGACTGCTCACTTACAAACATTGTTTTAGTAAGGTTTTAATGTTCTAGTATATGGCGTTATAAGTATAATAGGTAGGGGAGGAACGGGGGTTCGAATGCGCGAAGAGAGGGAAACAGGGGTCCTGATAAACAATATTTTACCAAATTATGAACTCTCTCCCTATAAGATGCCCAACTCTGTAAAAATTACCGGTTATATTTTTTGAAAAAAATCAAAATCCATTTCATCAGTTTATTGAAGCTGAGGAATGGAAGGTATTAACACAGTAAGATAGACATATCAACAAATAAAAGATGATCAGTGAAAACAAACAAGCAGATGTTTTCAAAGCTCTTTCCAGACAGTGTAATTGATCTTAGGGAGCTTAACGTAAACTTTGTAGTGAACGGAAACTAAAATATTGAGATGACTGATAAACTTAAGTTATAAAATCTCAAGTGGCTTAAGTTACCCCTCCCTTCAAATTATATATGATATCAATTCTATTCTGCACGTGACATTCATGTTCTTAAAAAAATATAATACTTTCTGATCATTTACCTGAGTTCTAATGGTTGTCAATCTATTTCTTACACACACAAACACACAAAATATCATACTTTCGGATCATTTACCTGAGTTCTAATGGTTGTCAATCTATTTCTTACATACACACACACACAAAATATCATACTTTCGGATCATTTACCTGAGTTCTAATGGTTGTCAATCTATTTCTTACACACACACACACACAAAAGAAATAAAAATCAGAGAAGCTATTGATACTTTACTAATTTCATTATCAACTATCAATAATTTCTGATAAAAAAAGAAAGCTAGAGAAAACATTTAAACGGAAAGGTATAAATTAATGGCATATATTCTGTTTAACAAATTTACTAAAATAATCTAATTCTATAAGTCAGTACGTAAGAAAACAAAAACCTGCAATGATTAGAATGCGTTGAGTACCCTTGATGTTAACATCATTAACAGCTGTAGTTCTAATACATCTATCATAATTGTAGATCCCGCTTTTGACCAGAACCAAAGATAATTTAAGAATCATAGAACACAGTAAGACTTACTTAGTTAAATGCACCAGTCCTCCCCGTCACACCAAACAAGCTCGCCCTTTCAGCCGTGGGGACGTTATAAGTGACGGTCAATCCCACTATTCGTTGGTAAAAGAGTAGCTCAAGAGTTGGCGGTGGGTGGTGATGACTAGCTGCCGTCCCTCTGGTCTTACACTGCTAAATTAAGGACGGCTAGCGCAGATAGCCCTCGTGTAGCTTTGCGCGAAATTAAAAACGAAGGAACGGTTCACTTTTCGAGGACGTTACAAAGACGCAACATTAAAACCAAACTAATCAAATATTTCATAGCCCAATACTTATCATATACATGGTATAATGTTTTTATAGCAGAAAGTAACGTGTTTCATTATTTGTTAGTCTAAATATATTAAATCAAATCGAAAGCAGACAGGATTCATCTAAAATTATCCACTGATTGTTTCCATGTTTTAGCCACAAAAGCATAACAGCATTCTTATCATAAACCTTTAGGAAGTTTTCCTTTGCATTGGGCTTATCACTCAAAAACAATGTTTTATAATATAGTTTTCCTTTAAAAGTATTTGGTTAATTGTGTATTTTTACTGAAAGTCTTCTTTGGTAGGATAAACGTTTCGGCATATTTTCCTATTCCTTTTTTTTCTTTTTCTAGCTAAGTGACACCTTATGAATCATTATACTAAACAGCCAGGTCAATGTCCCCCTATAGTTCAATTAAGTCGTTTCTGATAGTGAATTACGTACCAGATAGAAGGCAACAAATCGACAACTTCCGTCGCCTGATGCGGCTATTTTCATTTGAATAGTGGAACTGATTATCACTCTTTTAAACGCAATCACAGTTGAAAATGTAAAACGTGTTTGGTAACACGACGTCTCGAACTCGGATCCACTTCTACTAATGAAGGTAAAAGCAATTGTGGAGAAGTCCATCAAAATCCATCGCCAAATCAAAGCAGAATCTCTTTCTAACGCATTTTCCTTTACATTTTCAGATAAATAACTATCTTGCCGCAAAAACAATTTAATTTCTTTTGAAACTGTCCATTTTGTATCATTACGTAGAATCAACTGTAAGAACGTTTACATACTTTGTTTTAAAGTGCTTCAAAATTCTAAATCAGTAATCTAATTTCAGTTAAAGGCCTTGAAGTAAAGAAAGTCAACCACAGCTGTTATATTCCTGCATTACTCAAATAGATTAAAAGTAAGAGATATCAAAGTTCTGTGAAAATCTTAAAAGAAATACTTTTGTATGTATTGTTGAGTTTGACATTAATGAAAATAATTTTAATACCTCGTAGGAGTAGCGTTCTCATTACTAGATCCTCAGAAATGTCAATTTACTGAGAAATCGCTTTTTCCTGAAATTACAGAGTCATTTTAATAACATTCACTACCGATAGGTTCCATCAGATTCAGTAATTCTACGTTGTGCTTGTTATAACACTTAGTGTAAGGAACTGAACAAACATATTGGGTTAAATCACCCATTTTCTATGTTAGGTACATATAGAACCCTGGCAGTAATTAATAGGACTGCTGTTTTTGCTTATGTTTTGTGTGTGTGTGACTCATGTTGTTAGGGTTATTGTTGTTTGTGGAATTTCGCGCAAAACTGTTCCAGGGCCATATTATTCGTCCCCAATAAGCGATAGACTGCAGCTAGTCAACATTACCCACTCACAACTCGTAACCTTTTCTAATAGAATAGTAGGAGATGATCATCACCCTTATAACGCATCCGCGGACCCAAATTGTGAAAAGGAATTTTTTCTTTTGGTGGAAATGACCCACAAACCATGGATCGTTAGATCCACAATGAGGCAAGTTAACCACCGAGCCGCGCTCGGCCACAGTTATTAGTAATGGATCCACGAGCAATGTGGCGCACAAATAGTTTAGAAAAAACATGTTTAAAGAATTGATATGTTAAACAGATAAAAAGAAACTGCACCTTCTCGATATGAAAAGAGGTTGCCTGAAACTACTGACCACAAATACTACCAACTGGCGAGAATTGAAATTAAAATGTTACATTTTTCAATCAGTGCAAAAAATCCTAGAAAAATCTGCTTATCATATAAATTAGACTGCCAGTAAAGGGCGCTGAACAGGCAAGATTCTCACTTTCATTCATTCACAACCCAGATTAGAACATGAAGCGATGAAAAGTAACTTATCATGCATAAGCACTAAATTACTGTCTCTCGAAGTATCAATTAAAATGTCGAATACCATGAGAGTAATATAAATATGCACCCAAAATCTTAAAGACAGAATATGTTTATTTAAAACCTAAAATATGATATTAACAGTCCCGTCAGCCCTACGCCCTTTATATTATTTATTTTCATACTTAGTCTGCTACAGTTTCGTCCTATCGCTACTTCATCATGAGCAATTAAAAACTATTTTCAAATTGTAATATTCAATTTCCATATTGATTATGGCAAAACCATTAAAAGCTAGCGAAAATCATATGTTTTTATACCGTACATTTCACTTACATTTAGTTTTTTTAATTAGAAACAAATAATACAAATATTTCACGTATCCCCGTGATGGAAATGAAATCTATAAAGGATTGATAAAGACCTTTGACGACCTTGAGAAAGAACAAGTTGATATCAAATTTCTAAATAAATATGTGTAAGCACATAAAAAAAAATTCTTATGCTGAGTTAAATTTATTAAAAAAAAACATTATTTCTAATCTTAGAAGTTAATATTATATATATATAGTTTTGGCAAATGTATCTCGGGTTCATGGGGAACAATAGGAAATTATGTTACAATTCAATAAAAAAAAAAATCAAAAAGACG
>NW_013665882.1:687948-694900 GCF_000517525.1 Limulus polyphemus
ATATTATATATATATAGTTTTGGCAAAATGTATCTCGGGTTCATGGGGAACAATGGAAATTATGTTACAATTCATAAAAAAAAAATCAAAAAGACGTTTCTAGGAGCCTTCACAAGTATCTAATCCTAGCTTGTTAAAAATACAAGTAAAATCCTCTTTTGGATATAATTTTTTCTTGACCTTCAGATTGTCTTGTGACAAAGAGAATTTATTACCGTACCTATCTACAACATATATAAAAGTCAAATTTTAATTAATTATTGATTTATTTTGAACGTTGTATACATATCATACCTATAAAAACTTCGTACATTTCGTGCAAAACCTTAAACTGAGTTATTTTATACAAACAGTTCGTTTAAAAAACCCAAGTTTCTACCTCATCACGGGCAATATACAATATACAAAATCTAAAACCTATATTAATATAGAAAAATATGTAATTACCACATAAACCCTTAAAACGATTATGGAAATCGTAAAGTACGAAATAGAATTAAACAACTAGGAGTCAAACATCCTCCATTAGAGGACGAGATATTGTATAAGAACAGGCTTTCCGTCTGGAGATAAACCAATCGGCTAGATATCTTTGGAGAATAAATGGGAAAAGATGAGTGTATTTGTTCTTTGAAAGATCAAAGAAAACAATTTCGGAAAAAAAAAACCTAAAAAAAGCTATCTTTCTGCAACAGAAAACTTGGCTGATCATTAAGAAAGAAAGCGTGTTCGGAGCGAGGTCGAATTGAAATCCCTCAGACGAATGGAGAGATTGTCTTTATTTATTTAACAGAAATGATGAAATTTAAGGCCTTTCATACAAGATTGTTAAATAGAGCTCGTAAAAAATGAATCATCGTAACCAAATTGGTTAAAATCAGAGAGCAACTACTGCAAAAGCTTGGAAAAACATAAAGATTAAAATAAAACGCTTTCGAACAGATCGTGGAAATCAGTTGACATTAATGTCTGTCTCCTAAACCAGGGGAAAATTGGTTGGTTGTGTGGTTGTTTTAGAACAAAGCGACGTTGGGTTATCTGCTGTTCCACACCGCGGGGAACCAAACCTCGGATTTTAGTGTTGTAAGTCTGTAAACTTACCGCTGTCCCACTGGAGGACACCAGGAGAAGAAGCTGAAATGATTTGACAACATAATGAACTATTAATGTCTCTCTCTGATTAAACGTTTAGCTTCAGGAGATGACTTCTGTAAAATACTTTTAATACACTAAGAATATGTTTCAACCGTTATGTATTATTGCTATTCTGTGGAAGCATAACTGTTATTTTTACGTGGCTTGTTATAGTTTATATGTGTTGTGGATAATTGTATCCCTTAGGATGTGTAACTTGGATATTCTAACGGTAGTAAGATTACACATTGTTGTTTATGCTGATTTTGAATACTTCACTATAAGGTATAATATTGTTTACTGAAAGTGTTTGATGGTAGTGTTCATATTATTGTTAAGAACAGTAGCTGTAAAAATGTTGTTAAGAACAGTAATTGTCAAAGACGATTAAGTTAATTTGACGTATGGTTGTTTGAAGAGAAGGACAGCTGAAGTTAAACGATTAACCAATGGAATAAACCAGTCGTCTTGACAGTTGTGTTTGTTTGTTTTTTGAATTTCGCGCAAAGCTACACGAGGGCTATCTGCGCTAGTCGTCCCTATTTTAGCAGTGTAAGGCTAGAGGGAAGGCAGCTAGTCATCACCACCCACCGCCAACTCTTGGGCTACTCTTTTACCATCGAATAGTGGGATTGACCGTCACATTATAACGTTCCCATGGCTGAAAGGGCGAGCATGTTTGGTGGGACGGGGATGCGAACCCGCGACCCGCAGATTGCGAGTCGAGCGTCCTTACTACCTGGCCATGCTGGGCCGTGACAGTTGTGTATTAACATAGTGAAGTCATAGTTAAAGTCGAAGTATTGTGAATATAAAAAGAGACAGTGTGTAGTAGAGTGAAGAATTTTATCTATAGATGTTCCTAAGTCAGTCAGATATATGAAGGAAGCGCGGCTGAAGTGTAATGGATAATTTAATGATCATTGACTATGAAAGAATAGCACCAGTAATTGTAGGTGAAATTGAACTATTGGAAGTTGTAGTGGTTACGAATTATTTGATTTCAGTAACTGTTTGTAATATGTTTTTTATTCAGGTTTTTTCAGATAATCTTGTTGAAATACATATTACTTAAAATTCGAATTGGATTTGACTCTTATTTTATTATTCTAATCCAGAAGAAGCATTAACCATATGGGTAACCTAAAACATTTTCTTGACAACACCCCTTCTTCTCCAATTCTGACCCCATAGTGGTTCAGCAGTAAGTCTATAAGGCTTTCAACGCTAAGATTCAGGTCTCGATACCTATAGTGGGCAGACCACATATAACCTATTGTGTAGTTTTGCGCTTAACAACAACCAACCCCCTATTACACAGTACTAGATGTTTATCAGTCAGTAACCCCTAAAAAAACGTATGTAAGGACGTGTCTAAAGAGATTTTCTATAATTCGTCGGGTGAACAAAACTTTTCTCAATCTTACATCCCTCTCTTTAAGATGGTAAACATTTTGACTTTAGCTTATTTATATAAATGTTTGATTTTCCTTTTCTACTTTTGAGTTTCTTACTCGATAAAAAATATTATACCATATCGCTATGTATATTAGTGGTCCCTCAAAGCAGCTTTTTGCACCTCAGATATTATTCACCTGATTTAGATGTTTTTTGCACTTTTGTGTCAAACTTTGTTAATATATGTTGCTGGTTTTCTCATCTTACAAATATTAGTGTTAAAGATTTTGGGAACTGATGTTGTCTGCACATTTATGTCAGACTATGTTAATATATGTTGCTGATTTTCTGATCTTACAAATATTAGTGTTAAAGTTTTGGGAGTACTGATGTTTCTACACATTTATGTCAGACTATGTTAATATATTTTGCTGTTTTCCTGACCTTACAAATCCCAGCGTTAACGTTTTTGAGGCAATGCTTTCAAAATATAAATGAAAATCTCATAGTGTTTAAAATTACATAGCATTTCATTTCTGACTTTCTTCTCTGATGGTGTTTAGATTTTTTTAACTGTCTTTACTCTCAAAGTATTCAACCTTCACTCGAGTACCATTTCGTCATGATGTGAAATCACTGGAGCTGAGTTGATTGTTATCTTTTTGAATTTCTTCACCAAACTTTATAAATCTCCTATTAACATTTTTTCATTAATCTTTAGAGCTAAACTGATGTAAAATCCTATAACTTTGAATTTTTTATTATTTACTGCAAGATTTCGGTTTTATATAGGGTAATTTTTAAGTGACCTACACCTTAAAACTTCGTCGCCCCTAATTGTTTTTATTTTTTCTGTTATGTGCTGTAATTTCGCCCATTTACTAAAGATGTATAAAGAAATGTTCGAAGAGACAAATTAGATATCAGAGTTCATTTACTTCTTTTTCACAAAAATTATTCAGGATTTCCAAAATGCATTTTACTAACAGAAATCAAAATTTCGGTTTGTTTGAATTTCGCGCAAAGCTACATGAGGGCTATCTGCGCTAGCCGTCCCTAATTTAGTAGTGTAAGACTAGAGGGAAGGCAGCAAGTCATCACCACCCACCGCCAACTCTTGGTCTACTCTTTTATCAATGAATAGTGGGATTGACCGTCACATTATAACGCTCCCACGGCTGAAAGGGCTGGCATGTTTGGTGGGACGGGGGATGCGAACTTTCGACCCTCAGAGTGCGAGTCGAGCGCCCTAACCACCAGGCCATGAACTATTAATAACATGCTGAAGAAAAAGAATACTAAGCATATGGACACTTTGAGATGATAGCTTCTAAGTCACAGTGGAACAAAGTACTTGTTGGATCACGCCACGAGACGATATTTTAGTTAACTAACCAGGCAATTACTTGGTTTTCATTTTTACATCTGTTCTTTTTCGTTAATCACTACTAGTGGACAAGAAAAAGGCTCCAAGACTATCAGTTAACTGCGTATCCCAAATAAAATAACAAAAACTGTCATTTTTTCATATACGACTGGCAATTATTCCAACTATTCTATTTATATTATAAAATATTGAATATACCCCAAACCTTGTAAGTTTTCCTGCATTATGTGCTCAATATATTTTGCATTTCTGCGACTTGTATAAATTTCTTTTCAGAATTTCAAGTTGTCTTTCTCGCACAAAGGTGAACAAGTTAAAAAAATAGGTTTTCTTCTCTGTAAAAATCTATGATGATGTGAGCACCTTATACCAGAGTGGGATAAATATGAGATTTTAGGAGGGATCACAAATGTAGACTTTGTTGGAGGAAAGAAAAGTTGTGAATTTTATTTTTTGTGCAACGTTAACTATAGATTTTTCGTATTATAAGCAAAATTCTAGAAAAAAATGATGAGATACATATATTACATTATAACTTTTGCCCCTCAGTGACATAGCGGTAAGTCTCAAAGCTTATAATACTAAAAACCGGGTTTAAGTACCCATGCTGGGCACAGCACAGATAACCCATTGTGCAGCTTTGTGCTTATTTACAAACAAACAAACATTATTATTTTATTTTATTAGTGCTAGCTTTTAATGATTGTGATCCGAAACCAAATCTGCGAATATATACTTTTTATATGCAATGAGTGTCCACAATGGAATTCTAACGTATTGTGTACCGTCAATATAAAACTTTCGCCATAGAAGATAACGTATTTTAGTTAGTGCTTTCTCTCTCTCTCTCTGAAATAGGAAAATAAAACCATTAACATGATTAACTCTAAAAGAAGAGACTGTAGAAGTTTGAGTAGTTAAAAAGTGCATTAGTATACTGAAAGCGTTTGGAGACTAGCCTTTAGCTTAGTTGGTGGACACTCGTCTAGAATGAGACAGTTGTCGGGTTAAAATCCGAGACAAGGAAATACACCGTGAAAACATGCCATAATAGTGCCCATAATAGGGGCTGTCATATGATCCTGAAGCTAGGCCCGAGGACAGGCTTTGTTCGTGAGAGGGAAGAAGGTCGTGGTTAAAGGGTGCCTTCCTAGCAAGCCCTTTAACTGAATTAGTAGAGCATTCGCCTGGCACAGGAATGCTCTCAGATTCCAATCCGAGGCGAGGAAATAAATATAACTTATGAAAAAAATACTTCAGGATCATGAGAAATAGTCATCAATCACCATCTAGTCAAAGGAAAATTTTAACTACGTTGGTACTGTAGTTTCTTAAATCAGTTCGCCAGTTCTTCTGAATGATAGTGAAGTTAATCAAAATTAAAATGATTATAAATAAATATGTGTAAGTGGGAATACATCATTAATAATGTATTATTAATTCTTAATGTAATTATGATTTGTAAATTACTTAAATAATGCCCTCAAATGGCTCAGCTGTAAGTCTGAAGGCTTATAACGCTTAAAATTAGGTTTTGATACTCGTGGTTAGCAGAGCATAGATACCCTATTGAGTACATCTGTGCTTAATAACAAAACAAACAAACAAAACTTAAATAATACTGATAATAATTATGCTTCACTTATTTAAACTAGTCCATACTTTAATAGTTGTTCTTTATACAGTTGGTGATATAAATAGTGTATAAACGACTACTCTTTCAGTCTTATTTCAACTAGCCAGATGAGCTTTTGTATTAGGCGAAAGGCCTCGTCTGCACTGGATATGGTAGATCCGGAGTAGTTGACAAATTATTAAACATTATTCTTTAGTTTCACTCATAAGTTCTTAGAGTGTTATTATGTCTTCCCCCTAATATCCAAGCACTTCAAATTTCGCTGCGTGATTAGCCCAGAGTTGGCATGACATAGACGTCACAAAATGACGTAAGGTGTCTTGTGATATCAGTAACCTTCGTTATGGAGTATGTTTTGTAATTGCTTGTCAAATGTTAATGCAGGATTATTTCTCGACAGATTCAGCATTCGGATTCATTACAAAAATGTTTAGCCGAATTGAGATATAGAAATTGTATTTGCAAAACAGATATATTGAAGTTACTGTCATGCCCTTTGAACCGACTATGAATAAAATAAGCATCTTGGGTTGTTGTATTATCGAATCTCATCAGACCATATCAAACTCTGCTAGTAATGCATCAGAGATAAATTGCTTTTGGAATATAGTTGTGTCTGCCATGTGATAGTTTTTGTAATGTTCTTCTTGGGATACGGTTGGAAATGATTGAACTTTGACCATTGTTGAAGGGATGGTCAATTGGGACAGAGTCTGACACATGCTACATTTTCCACGTTCAGTCATCAAATTTGTTGACCACACATCTGTAAGGGAATTCAAATGTTTAGTCAGTGTACTACATTGGAATATTGCTACTAACGCAAGCGATGTAAGCATGGGTAATTACTATTTACTTTCACAACGACACCATTTCTGCTTCACTCCAATAGAGTGGATAGGTATTTCTACACCACTCTTATATTTCTCATTGGTTTTGTCACCTATGAAATAATTAGTCTGTTGAAGTAAGTGTAAAGGAAAGAAAATAAAAGGCACTTGGGTTACAGGAATCACTTACTTAGTCTTTGCATCATTCAAAATTCCACCCTGACTTATTTCCATATTAATAACTTGTGCTTGACTATAGTTATAAATAATACTAAGCCTAATTAAAAATTCGGTTTTATTAACCCATACAGGGGGACTGACCCCAAAATTAGTAAACCCTCGTACTTTAATATTAACTCCACTTTATTAACTTATACAGGTGGACTGATCCAGAAATTGGTGAAAACTCCACTCTCGTACTTTAATATTAACTCCACTTTATTAACTTATACAGGAGGATTGACCTCTAAATTATTGAAAACTCCACTCTCGTACTTTAATATTAACTCAACTTTATTAACTTATACAGGTGGACTGATCCAGAAATTGGTGAAAACTCCACTCTCG
>NW_013665882.1:695796-721650 GCF_000517525.1 Limulus polyphemus
ACTTTATTAACTTATACAGGTGGACTGATCCAGAAATTAGTGATAACTCCACTCTCGTACTTTAATATTAACTCCACTTTATTAACTTATACAGGTGGACTGATCCAGAAATTAGTGAAAACTCCACTCTCGTATGTTAACTAATATTAACTTGGATGAGGTGATGGGTTTCGACACCGGTAAAAATTCTGACAGTGTCCTTGTATTCCTCTGTATGGAGTGATGGGTATTAAGAATTATATAAAATATTTTTGAACTTTCTTCTTTAAACGCGTTTAAAATTTGATTTGACTTTCTACTATTGTCAACCGAGATCAGTAGCAGGTGGACTTGACATTGATAAAATCAAAACAAAAATTGCACTTACAAATATGTTTTGACGTCCTTTTAAATTTCATTCAATTATTAAATACGAAGACGATTTGGACTTGATATTGAATAAAGTCTCATCTCAATCTAGACAGGGTTATTAGTATTGAATTGTCTTGATGAGAGTTTTAATTATAATGGCCATACAGAAGGTCGGTAGTTTTTAAAGGTTTACAGAAGCATCCCTAATCTTCTAGTTTTTCATAATTTCAGGGCATTTCTGCTTTCAAAGATACAGACACTTTCTGGAGGACCAAACAGGGGGGCTAAAGTCGAAACTTTAAACTGTTACACAAAATTTAAGTGTTTGAATATCTGTGTATTATCTAAACGAGCAAACAATATGCACTATATTTTATGTCATCTGAATGTTCCCATAGTTTTAAAAAATTGATATTTTAATTCAGACCATCGGAGCTTTTCTAACCTAAGTTTTAATTCCTATTTTGAAATTTTAACAACGACATAAACTTACAAATATAAAAATATAAAAAATGTCATGTAGTTTTCACTGTAGGGATAGTAAACAAGCGAAAAACTCCATGGAAAAGCATTAATTCAGATCAAACTTCTTGGTTTCGCTGACACAATATGCTTCCCGGTGGGACAGTGTTAAGTCTACGGACTTACAATGCTAACGTTCGGGGTTCGATTCTCCGCGGTAGATACAGCAGGTATCCTATTGTGGCTTTGTCCTGAAATAAACACACACAAACTCCCAATAACTTTTAGGACCCAGTTTAATTATATCTGTTATATCCTGTAAGATATGAGCTAAAACTACGAATCAGAGTTGTGGTTCGTGAGTAATACACAGTACGAATCAGAGTTGTGGTTCGTGAGTAATACATAGTACGAATCAGAGTTGTGGTTGGTGAGCAATACACAGTACGAATCAGAGTTGTGGTTGGTGACTATGTTTTACTCACCAGCCACAACTCTGATTCGTATTAAGTTTTTCTCACCAGCCACAACTCTGATTCGTATGTTTTACTCACCAGCCACAACTCTTATTCGAAATATGTTTTACTCACTAGCCACAACTCTGATTTATATTACGTTTTTCAAAATAAACACTTTCGCAGTATCTGTAAGTAAGGCGTTTAAAGTTCATTCAAGCAGAGATATAGTAAGTTAACGTTTTGTTTTTTAATGATGGTCTATTAATCAAACGATACTCAAACTCACGATGTAGAAACGTTTTGGGAAATGCTTTTACACATTCATAGGTGCTAAGTCGGGGGTGGCCTAGGAATTAACGTGCAAGGCTGTGAACATGGAGTCCGAGATTCGAGAAATGATGACGCTGACTGTCGTTCCAGTGGTCAGCGATTCAAAATTGGGCACAGTTTTATCTGAAATCTCGAGTTTTTTGAACTGGCCATTTAACCCACGTTTGTGTAAGATGCCATTTAGGTTGAAAATTTCATTTCCGTTACTCAGTCTTTGTATTATGACATTTTCATAAACATAACTCTTTATAATAGTTTCTTAAAGTTAATATTATTTAGTAAAGGTTTCGGATGGCATGTTAAAGGCAACATAAGTGCTACCATTAGCTATATATAAAACAACTATAACTGTGGGTGTACGTCAGTGGAGACAGTGAACGAAGAAAGGTGAAACCAAACAAAACACTCATTTATGTCACTGGGAATATTAGTGACATGTTTAAAACCACTTTTATGTTGAAAAAGCACGTGTTTGTGATTATGGCCTGGCATTTAATGTCGTGAGCTAAGTGCTTTTCTAGATTGCTGTTAAGCATAATATTTATATGTTCAAGAGCAGTGTGGTGTTCTGACGTGCGATAATAAAGGTTCCTGGTGGACCTTAAACCCTGTACCGGCATTCTTGATGGGCGATAATAAATATATTTGGTGGACCTTAAACCCTGTACCGACGTTCTTGATTTGCGATAATAAATGTGAACCTTAAACCCTGTACCGGCGTTCTGACGTATGATAATAAAGGTCTTTGGTAGACCTAAAACCTTGTAACGGAGTTCTTGATGTGCGATGATAGAAGACTTTAGCGGACTTTAAACCATGTACTGGAGTTCTTGATGTGCGATAATAAAGGTCCTTGGTGAATCCTAGGTCCCGATTCCGGAGTTCTGGATACAGTATTAGCATATGAGCGCAACGTCGCCTGTTCCCGAGATGATTTCTATTTTTAACGTTGTTGTATGGTACTTGGGTTAAATGAACGTTAATGAAAGCTACTGATGTTTTTATCATGTTGTTACATCTTCCAAGAGAACGATACCACAAGATGAAGTTTTCCACGTCTCTACATAATGCCCTGCAATATAATATTCTCTATTATTTTATGTTATTGAAATTATAATTTTATCGCCAATTTTTGTTCATTTGCAAAACAAAATAAAAATTTGTCGTAAATAATAAATATTTGTTTATATTTCATTATCCAATAATCACACGAACCGGCACCACCAGGGGGACAATCTATGTAAAAAAACTAAATGTATATCTATAAAAGTTAAAAAGAAGAATATTTATGTCAATTGGACGTATTACGGAGCTCTCAAAGCATATATTATTCTTTTAACTAATTTCTTTTGTTATATATATAGCTTATACCTCTAACGTGAAATACTGGGCGATAAAAATAAGTTTTGTCTAGAGAAAAACGAGCTAGCATGATGTTTCATAGGTTTGATTGTTTGTTTGAAGTTAAGAACAAAACTACACAAAGGGCTATCTGTGCTCTGCCCACCACGGGTATCGAAACACGGTTTCCAGCATTGTAAGTCCGCAAACATAATGCTGTGCCACTGGGAGCAAAAATAAGACACATTTCCACTTTTGTTTATAGACTGTTGGCTTGAATCAAAAGATATAAGTACTTAATCAGTTAAATGTGTCAGTTATTACCTTCCACAATGCAAGATGTGTAATTAGCATTGATGAGATCATTAGGGATTTAATAACAAAAGAAAGAAGGATGGAGAATATTATCTAACATTGTCCTTTTTACAGTTTTTACTACTTTAACGGGTACTCTGGGCTAGTTGTATTAATAATCTGATTTATATGCCTTGTTATATAACGAGTTACTCTGGGCTAGTTGTATTAATAATCTGATTTATATGCCTTGTTATATAACGATTTACTCTGGGCTAGTTGTATTAATAATCTGATTTATATGCCTTGTTGTATAACGATTTACTCTGGGCTAGTTGTATTAATAATCTGATTTATATGCCTTGTTATATAACGATTTACTCTGGGCTAGTTGTATTAATAATCTGATTTATATGCCTTGTTATATAACGATTTACTCAGGGCTAGTTGTATTAATAATCTGATTTATATGCCTTGTTATATAACGAGTTACTCTGCACTGGGATATTCTCTACTCTCTCAAAAGTGTTTTTGAGTTATTTGACAGTATTCTGAATGCATCTAATTTTTTTCTGTGCTGATACTTCATTTGCTTTAATCAAATTTTATATCAATTTCTATATTTATCACATTCATTTCGATCTACCATACATGCATAACTTAAATAAGTTCTTGAAACTTTATTTAACTTCAATTTCAGTAATTTTTATCATATCACGTAATTCGGGATTTTACCTTGCATGGATGTGCGTGTGTGTGTTTTGTCCTTTTAGTATTATATTTCTCTTTTATTATCTTAATTAACGTATTTAATAATACCTCTACGTTAATACAATTGAAATATAACTCATTAGTTTTGTTTAATTCGATGATACTTAAATATTTTTCCGAATAAAGTGTATTCTTACTTCACGTTACCTACTTTTAATATCTTAATTAACGTATTTAATAATACCTCTACGTTAATACAATTGAAATATAACTCATTAGTTTTGTTTAATTCGACGATACTTAAATATTTCTCCGAATAAAGTGTATTCTTACTTCACGTTACCTACTTTTAATATCTTAATTAACGTATTTAATAATACCTCTACGTTAATACAATTGAAACATAACTCATTAGTTTTGTTTAATTCGATGATACTTAAATATTTCTCCGAATAAAGTGTATTCTTACTTCACGTTACCTACTTTTAATATCATAATGAAAAATCACGTGACTCATGTCTGTTTCTTCTCATAACGTAACTGATGGGTTTCCAAACTTTCTTAGCATAAGGCCCCCAGAACGTTCCGCATCCTGAGTGTGGTCCCCCAACTAATGAAGCTAGAGATACTGAGTATCTTAACAGTTTTGTGTATTTTATGTGCTTGCTACAGTTCTCTGACACTTTTTTCTGATTCCTGAGGAGCTTGCGACCCCAGTTTGGGAACCTATGAGTAATTATATATTCTCTCTCTCACTTATTGGCAATCATTACCCTATGTAAGAATGACTTAATTCATCCAATCATACGTTCACTTATAATTTCTACACATACATATCTATAAGTTACTTTTTACGGTAAACCGTTTTATACCAATTTTTTTCGAGTGAATTACTCATTCTTTCAACAATTTTCAAATAGTATATGGTATCTCTAGCATGCATGAAAACATCATTCTTGGAACATACTTTCATGTGAGCATTAAGCCTACTATCAGAATAAAGTTACGTTATTCATAACATTTTTCACGTGTTCTATTTCTAAAATACCTTCTTTATTAAGTGGCACAATGGTATGTCTGCGGACTTATATTGTCAGAAACTCGTGGTGGGCAGAGCACAGATAGCCCTTTGTGTAGCTTTGTGCTTAATAACAAACAAGTAAAACAAATAACTGAAAATTTAAAATATTCGTTTGGTGGGGGTTATTCTCCAGGATTTATTGTCCTGTTCATAAAAAAAGCGTCAAATTTTATCATGCAATTTTTAACTCATGTCACCTATATAAACTTAATTTTTATTAAAACAGATAATCTTTTGTAACACCTCACCTGGTGGCTATTCCTTAGTTACGCCCTCATAATTTTTATATATTTTCTTAAACAACAATATGACTTTTTTATATGCCAGATTTATATATATATATAATTTTAAGATACCACACAATCTCAAAACTTTACGTGTTATTTCTAACTCTATATTTGAAGCTGCAATTAAAAGTACCAGTTTTCATATGCATACAGCCTTCGCTACCATATAAGTTTCTTATCATTAATTTTTGTTTCCTACCTTAATAATCTTATGAATTCAATCTTCACATATTACTTCATTTCTTATTTCAATATAATTACACGACACATTTTCATTGATCAATTTATAATACCTGAACATATCTTTTTTCTTCAGCTTTATCTTATCTTAGATAAGACTTATTTTCTTCCTCCTAATTTTATTATTATAAGCTAGAAACCGGCTTTCGATACCATTGGTGGGCAGAGCACAGATAGCCCATTGTATAGCTTTGTGCTTAACAAACAACAAACAAACAAAGAATTATTATTACAAATTTCCATGGTGAAAAAGGAAAACTTTTAGATTTATATCCAGTATGAATTTTACAGTATGAATATTTTCCCATGCCAGTCCCATGTGTTCCTTCAGTCCTTGAAAAAATATATATGTACATCCATTGCTATATTTGAATTTAAACAAAATCAGAGTGCTAACGTTACTTTCATCACTTCTATTTTATAAGCTTGAAAATACCAGATTCCCTTTGATTTTGTTCCTCGAAAACACAAATTACTGTTCCCTGTGTCATTTATCAATTCAATTGAACTTTCTGTAGCTTCCACAATATCTGTTCTCTTGTTTCTTAAGTCAGTAACAGCATATTCTCGTTACTTTTGAACCATAACCTGTCTTTCATCTCTATTATCCGATATTTTCTGTATTTTAACAAAGCTTCGATTCACATGCTTTTACACATCTTTGTAAATGAAAATTTTCTGTATTTTCAGAATTATTTTTTATTCTCTGTTTGGCAAGCCTGATATTGGTGCATTTATTAACTTTGTCTGATTACTCTTGTTTCGTCCCTTGTCCCTTTATACAACAACTCCTGTTACAAGCAACGATAACTCTAAAACTATAGGTTTAACTTTTCCAATATTATATATTTTTTATTCATATTTAACCTTATTTAACACAAACTGGTAATACTACAGTTACCAGCTCATCTTATGAAACTACCAGGTTTTTAAATTTCTTTAACATTAATTACATCATTTGTGATAAGTACACTTTCAGGCTTGTTTAAAACTATTTCTCTATATTTTTAACAAAGTGAAACTTCACAAGTCAGCTGTATTTGAGACATCTGTTATCTCAGCGTAGATGTTTTGGGAAAAGTAGAAAATTGCAGAACCAAAGTACATCTGACTCGCAAGGTGGTTCAAATTTTTGTCAGTAACTTTAGATTTTATTATTTAATATACACTCATTAATAAAATGTTCTTGCACTAGTCAGCTAACTTTACCTCTTTCTTAGCTTTGTATTAATTAGTTTTGCTGAACGTTACACGACCTCTCTGGCATTAGTTTCTGTGGAAAATCTGTTTACCGAATTAATCAGTTCTTTAACTGCTATATTATTCTATTTTGTCTCTCTCAGACTGTCTGCTCTGAAAGCATGGTTAACTTGTATGGTATTTTATTCTTTCATAATCGTGGGGATCCAATGGTGTAATCGTTCACAGGATGACTCTCCGACAGCAACGAAGAAGTCTGGGTGTATTCTCCTGTTTCTCGATTAGGTCCACTTCATGTGCTATCTCTTAGGAATTCTTCGATCCTGTTGACGTCTGCGTTGTTTGTGACAGGAAACCTTAACATTCTAACGTACAAGTGGTACTGAGCGTTATTACCATCGCAACTGACTGATTCTATTTAATATTGTTAGATGCTTTCAATCACCAGACCTTTTATCCCTAATATTTCGTTTTATAGCAGTTCTGAACAATTCAGATCCTCTCGCTATCTTCCTGATATAGACTACGGTGAAGTTTTTAAGGCGTACATCATTAGAGCTTGATAAAACCATAAAAGGAAGTACAATTTCTCCTTTTTTTATTCTGTATTTTTTTATAAAAAGGTCTATTTTGTATTCTTAGCGCGTATATTGTGTTGTGCCCTTTTTTTTGAAAATACATAAAAACGGAAATTTTACAGTAAAATATTTTACAACTGGCACGTGAATGTTAGCTAGAATATGTGGATAGTTGACCTTTTGTCGATTGGACTAAGAACAAAGAAGACGTTTTTAGATTACTTTTAGAGAAAATATTTTATTAACTCGGGATAGTTTTTTTCAGTCTCGAAAGAAATTTCGTTTTTTTCCTTTTGATGTTACATAGATGTTCCCATATAAGAAAATCGTATTTCAAATACCACATCACAATAATGAACGTTTCTAAATGTAAGTTCTTTTTTTTTTACAGTGAAGTCATCACTAGAAAACTTAACTTGCAAATGTTTCTTCATATAAGTTTTAATATTTAATTTCATAAAGTGAGCAGTACAAAAATTACTACTTTCTAAATAACTTTAAAAGTTAACTAAATCGACCAAAACTGAAGTTCGGGTTTCGAACTCTTCTACATTGAAATAAATGTGATAAACGTTTTATAGAATAAAGCAAGGTTTTTTTTTACTCTCAAATTTTACACTACTCCCATATGGAAACATTAGCGGTAAAAGGTTAATATCACTCATGTAATTGAACGTGCTCTTGAACGGCATATTATACAAAACAGTTGGATCAGTGAAATTATTACTACTTTTCTTAGAGGTATCAGTGGATTTATTGCTACTTTTTATAGGGATCAGTAAAAGTATTACTAATTTTTTAAAAGGGATCATTTCGTTTTTCATTCGATTATAAGATTAATTTTTAACTTAATGTCATAGGTTTTTACCATCTTGCTTATATAAACATGTGACCATTATGTAGGCTGAAATGCCCACTTAATACAAGCTTTACTTATCATTTTCTTTCCACAAGGTATATTTGAGATAACCAGTTTTAACTTTATTATTAATTTTATTTTCATTTAGGAGTAAGTACCTTACCACAGTTATTCCGTTGGGCCAGCGGTAAGTTTGTTTGTTTTAGAACAAAGCTAGTTGCTGTATCCACCGCGGCGAATGGAACCCAGGATTTTAGCGTTGTAACTCTGTAAACTTACCGATGTCCCACCGGGAGACATCAGCGGTAGAATTACGGGCTTATGACGCTAAAACCCGGGGTTCGATTCACCGAGGTGTAAAAAAGCGCATATAGCCTATTCTGTAGCTTTGAGCTAAAACGACAGCTTCCCACAAATGACTACAGGTAGTGAGAGATTATGGAATTGAATACCTATATCTGCTCTTAATCTTTTTAAGGCTTGCAGTCAAATATTATATATGACGGACGCTGTATCCCACCAATGTGCGGATCGTAATATATATATATAAATGCGTACATATGCACCTTCCATATGGTACGTAGAAGGTTAAGATTATATTGCAACATCTATAAATAAATAATATTATCGTAATTTGCACTACCTGGGGGTGGCTTTACATAAGGAAACCCTAGTAATTATAATGTTACTTAAATGCACTAAACGTATGGAACTGGCATTACCTGATGACTAAGGTACTCAACTCACAATCTTCTATTCGTGGGATCGCAACCCGTCTCCGAACATCCTTGCCCTTTCAGTCGTGGTGAATTTATAAAGTATCGGTTAATCCCACTCTTCATTGGTAAAAAAGCAGTCCAAGAATTGGCGGCGGGTCGTGTTGACTACCTGTATTTCCTCTAGTCTATCACTTTTAAATACCGCCCAGTGGCACAGCGGTATGTCTGCAGACTTACAACGCTAGAAACCGGGTTTGGATACCCGTTGTGGGCAGAGCACAGATAGCCCGTTGTATAGCTTTGTGCTTAATTACAAACAACAAACAAACAATCAAACACTTTTAACTTAGGAATGGTTAGCGCAGATGGCTCTCGAGCACGCGAAATGCATTAACAAAGAAACAAACTTTACGTCTCAGGTACCTGAAGTACGTGCATCAAACAGTTCTTGTACTACTAAAATAAAGGCGATCTATAAGTCGAGAGTCATCAACATATTTTTATTAATGCACATTACTGCCAAGGATTGTAGAATAACTAACAAACAGAGATGGTAATAAAGTCATCGATGCACAGCTATGCCTTTCAAAGTACGTCTCCAGCGCATTCCATAAATAAGGGGATTATAATTGTACGAAAACACGCTTATATGGTAATACTGATTAACTTCTCAACCGTGACTACTATAATATGAACATTAACTTTGTAACAGGAATGATGGGAACTAGCTGTGACCTCAACCTGTTTATCGTCAGATAGTTAATTAAACGAAGAATGTATGGATCATTAGGCTTAATTTAAGCTCTTAAGTAAGGCTAGCGATGAATACACGTTTCGTATTATGCTAAGTAAAGATGGTAGCTTAACCAGATTAAATCTGCAATAATATTTCTGATGACATGAAAACTCACCTACTTATATTATTTGTCATATAGATGTAAAAACAATTCAGAAATGTATGCTTTACCAGTTTTTGCTATATATATCAATGATTGCATAAACACTAAATCAAATATTTCGAACTGAGTAAAGAAGAAAAAAAAGATTTTTAATATACTTTCACAACCACTAGAATACTGCCATGCTTCAAGTTATAGAAAGATAAATTGGTGTATACGTTAATTTAAAAGTATAATTTAATATCGCTTGCGCTATTCGACATTAAGTTATTTCATAAAGAAAAAACAAAACAAAAACAGTCTAAGAGCTTCTAACTAAATGTTTTCTGTAGCAAGTATCTTAATTAAATCTCTTATATAGAGGCTACAAGGAAGCTGCAAAATACTTATGTAACGCACTTAAGTCTCTTTTTATGCAGCAGTAAAACTTCTAACTTGTTAAGATAGAACCGTAACTTAAAAATTAGGTTACAAGAACAATTCAGTAGGTATTTCATAACATTAACAACTAGGAAATAGCTTTAAGGTATGATAGAAAATATTTACACTTTTAGAAGGCCGTGAAACTGTTGCCTGTAACGAACCTTAGAGAATATTCTTATCTTTGATTTTACATGAAGTGCAAGATTAGAGTTCTGTAAAGAGTACATACTGCAGATCACTAAAAAGAAAATACGTTGCAGTCAGTATTAGACTACAAAATATGGTTTATGGTAAAACTCTAAAATCTCTCAATTTTCTGGAACAATGAAACTTCTTTGCAGTAAAAAATGATATACCTTGCTTTAACTACTGAGCAACATGGTGTTTACTAAATGAATCAAAGCTATTTATTTAAGGGATTAACGCTTATAACCTTGAGGTAAATTCTTACACTAAAGAAGACGACAGAATTTTGAAAATTAGGGAAACTCACTTGTAACTGATGTTATTACTTTTAATGTGATTTATTCTGAATATGTGTGTTATATTGTAGATGAGTATTTGTCTCTACGGAATATGTTAATATATGCACAACGATTACTTGTTCAAACACTTCCAAATCGTACAAAGCAATGTCACTATGTATTAACATTTGTCTTCAACACTGCATTGTCGTCATGAGAAGAATCACAGGAAACTACGTTAGAACATATTTCCGTTGAATAACTCTGTAAGATTGAGAAAGATAAAAAACAAACCGCTAGAACCTAGGAAGAGAGTTTATGGTAGTTTTATTAACATAGGTAACGTGCTGAGCTAAGAACCGTGAAGTTTAAGAATTCCAACAGATAACGTATTGTTCCCTTTTGTGCTTTCTAGTTGTTCAATCTATTGGAAAACGTAGGTCAGTTAAACATATGACGGCATGTGATGAAACTGACCACTGATGGGTTATACCTAAATGTCATTAACAAAATAAAGATTGAATTCAAGTATTTAAGATCATATAAACTCCATCTTTATAATCATTCAAAACAGCTCTTAACTGTTTTATTCTGATTTTTCCACCTTCATGAATGTACAAAGTGATCACGTCTAAATTATACAGAGCAGGAAGTTAACAGTGTTAAGTGTACATGTATGACAGCAATAACAACACGCAATGAATAAATTATTTACACACTAACACACCATAGCCACTGTAATAAGTATACGATAAACATCCTGACGAGATGTATAAATGTTAGTAAGTCAGTAAGATATACGTACATTATTTGCCATGAAGTCATAATAGATGCACACAAAACATTATATTCACCATAACACATTGTACGTGTGATAGCAAATACAAATAATTTATCATCTTCACAATAGCACAGTATAGCTCTGACGGTGGGTTAATAATCACTTGACAAGAATGATTTGTATTTGCGTGTAATCGCAGATTTGAACCATCGCATCACGGACGAAATGTTTAACATCTATAAATTTTGTTGACGACAAATCTCAACCATTAAACAGTGCGATGTAGACATATGTTACAGCTTTTTCTGAGGAAGAACATTCGTATAGTAAAGTGGAAAAAAAAAATGCAAAACTCGAAGAGTGTAAATTTACAGTTGTGTTTGGCATGCAGCCACCTATCGGTACTTCCAACAAACGCCCCATGCCACTGCCTTGTAAGTATAATAACTAAATACTACAACACCAACATTTCTTATCTGATTACCTTCGAAAAGTAGGATGTATTTTGAATTATTGTAATAAATTAAAAAAACTGGAAAGCAGCCTCCCCAAACCAGAGAAAATATGGGAGGGAAAGGGATTTTTTGGGAAAAAAAAGTTTATTGATACAAGATGATTATCTTAGGGCCTTCTGAATGTCATCCTGATATAATATAAGGTAGTCTGGTCAGCTGAATATTTAAATCATGAACTGGCACGCTTTTAGGGAAAAATTTCGATTAGTTTACTCATAACTAAGAGCAAGATTTGAGATTCGATAGAAATGTGTACTGCGATAGTTATAATATTAAGTCCCTTTATATGAGCGTTTCACTAATGGAGACATTGACAGTTATAATATTAAGTCCCTTTATATGAGCGTTTCACTAATGGAGACATTGACAGTTATAATATTAAGTCCCTTTATATGAGCGTTTCACTAATGGAGACATTGACAGTTATACTATTAAGTTCCTTTATCTGAGCGTTTCACTAATGGAGACATTGACAGTTATACTACTAAGTCCTTTATATGAACGTTTCACTAATGGAGACATTGACAGTTATAATATTAAGTCCCTTTATATGAGCGTTTCACTAATGGAGACATTGACAGTTATACTATTAAGTCCTTTATATATATAAAGGGACTTAATATTATAACTGTCAATGTCTCCATTAGTGAAACGCTCATATAAAGGGACTTAATATTATAACTGTCAATGTCTCCATTAGTGAAACGTTCGAATGTTTCACTACTGTGTTATGATGAGATTTCCCATGTCAGTTTTTCAGAAACTATATTGAAATCTGCCGCCAGTGAGCCCCATTTTCCTGTTGATGGTAACATCTATGACCGAACTGATGGAGTTACTATGAGTTTCAGATTTGCTTCTTTATTGCTTAACCTATTTTTGTGCTACGTAAGAAGCAATGGCTGAAGGATTGTACGAAGAGTTTCAAAGCCGTTTACTACCAAAAGTACGTGGACGATAATTTTGTTGATTTTAATGAGTTGGAACATGTAAATCGGCTTCTTTAGTATCTTAACAGTCGACATAATAATATAAAGTTCATTATAGGATATCATGAAAATAATAAAATAGCCTTCTTGGGTATTTTTGGACGTAATAACAAGGGAATATCGGATTGTGAAGTTTTTCATAAAGATAACTTTTTATTCTGAACAAGTATTAAGATAATCTTGTGAAAACATTAATCTGTTGTGCTTATAACATCACAAGCATTTACAAACATATTCAAATACAGAAGTGGAGGATATAGGAGTATTTTCTTATCTATACAGTAAACAAGATCGTACGAGTGAACTTAAAAGGTGCTCAGATATCGAAACAACGTTATTTTTTGTTGTAGAATCTACCTTCAAATAACCCCGAATGTTATTTTCAAGTATAGACTGTACAGTGTCTTTTAAATTTAAAGATAAGATTTCTACACATAATTTTTTGATGTGTTTATGAATTTACTTTTCTTGCTTGTAATGCTAGCTATATAAGATCTACCACTAGATGGCTTCTAATTCACGTTCGTGAATATGAAAGTCTATTGAGAGTGATAACAAGTCGAGTATAAAATAACATGCCATGCGTGAGTGTAATGGAGAAATAAGGAGCGATTTATTCAGTGTTTTGGCAAATTGTAATGATGATAGAAGTCTAAGCGTCAAAGGGACTTCATTAACTAAGAGTTTAAAATCCCAAATATAATGACGCAGAAACGTACATAAGCTGTTATTGAAAATTTATGTATTTAAACGTTGTTAGGGGGTGCATTTATGGTATGACGTGTTTATGGATTTAAAACTTGAGTGTGTTTCGTTCGGATATTTACACAGAGCTAAATAAGAGTTCTTTGTCGTGTCCGTCCCTAATTTTTGAACTGATTGACTAGAGGGACGGCAGCTAATAAATAGCACCCACTCACAATTCTTGCACTACTCTACTCGAGTAGTGGGATTTGGCCTCCAGTCTTATGACGCAACCATGATATTTGTTTCGATAACCGGACGCGAACAGGGTAACCTCTGATCCACATCCAGCACGCTAATAAGTACGTCACATATAACATTGAACAGAAAAATCTGGAATGGTAGTATATATATATTTGAAGCAGTAGTCAGCAATTTATATCCATCTATTTGAAGCAGCCAGTGGTCTACTGAAGCTAAAATAGGCTAAATAGTCGCCTTTTTTTAGTCTATGATATTGCTCAAAAAAGAAAACCAAAACGCGTCATTTTTTTTTCTTATCAACACGAGCTTAACCAGTACACAGATTGATACGGGTGGTGTTAATTATTTCTTTTCGTTATTTATTATCCATTGTATTTCAATTTCACTTAAGAGGGTTTTGTTTTAATAGAATATGTTGAATGGTGTTTCATTTTTAATCGTTGCTTAAGGGTTTTATTATGTACTACTTTGTTAAATTGTTGAATTGTGGCTTGCTTTAAGATCAAAGGAAAGTCAACATGTTCTTTGAGCAGGTTGCAAGTTTAAAGTTGACTGAGCTTGAAGCTAATTTTAACTGTTGGCTTGAGGTCAAGCCTAAAATAGAGATGGAGAGAGCATTATGTTCAAGCATATTCCCCAGTGGCACAATGGGGTGTGTGCAGATTTACAACGCTAGAAACCGGGTTTCGATACCCTGTGGGCAGAGCACAAGTAGCTCATTGTGTAGGTTTGTGCTATATTACAAACAAATCAAATATACTATTTATTTTGTATATCATTTACTTTTCACCATTTTTAATGGTATAAAACTTTTATAGTTTCTCCACTCAAGCGTACTATCTTTCTCTCTCCGTTATTCAGATAAAGAATCGCTTTCTGTTCTGATAAAAAAACACATGCTTTTTTATTAGCGGGGTATAAGACAATTAAATGTCTAAGAATGTAAATATTAAGAAAGAGTGTTACATCACTGATGATGGCAACAAAAGAAGGTTTTATGCCACAATGAAACCTAGATTTCTGGATCTTTCCTACTTGGATTTTAACCATGACTGGTTTTTCAGAGATTTCAATTCGAGGGAAGAAAGGCTGATGATCTAGTCATTGATACGGTAAAGGCACTTGTCTATGCAAATACCTGCATTGTTTTTTTGTGTTTGTAATAAAGCTTCTTTTAATTTTGTCTTTACAACTCGTCCAATCTGTTTATTTCTCAAGCATCTTAAAAAATCAGTTGAGTTTGTTCGACCCAGCTGTTATTAAAGGTTCTATCCTATACTTGTACGTACATCAGTTCAGCTGAAATTACCATAACGGTATCAGTTAGCCGTTTGTATAATGAGACAGAATAATTAAATCTAAGTTCTTTAATCCTATCGGAATATCCTGAGCCGAGTAAGAAGATAAAATACTCCATATTCATGAACTAACTAGAAAATGCTTTAACGCTTTATCGGATTAACTGTTAATTATAGGCATTTTGCAAAGAGTTATACTTAATGCTGTTATTGTGTGCAACTTGTTTAAGGCCTACGCTTTATGAACTGAAACGTATAATAAAACAGTGTAAGTGAATTAAAAACAAATTTACATACATTATGTTAGAGAAGTACAACTTTACGATAATATCAAGTATAATGACATGAATGGTAACAATACGAAACATTCTTGCTGTTATGAAGTTCGTAGAAGGATATAGCCTAGTATAAAAATCACGAATTGTGACGGGTACGACGCTTATGGGTAAAAGATTGTAACAATGATGTTTAATCTAATCTGGATTTGCTTAATTCAAATATTTAGGTTACCAAATTTTAATTTATAAGAAAATCCTCAAAATGGAGAAGAAAAATATGGCAGGCATTTTTCTACCATTACTTTAAGGATTAGGCTTATAAAAAAAGATGCCCCCCCCCCCGTGGCTCAGCGTTAAGTTTGAAGGCTTATAATGTTAAAAAACCGTGTTTCAATACTCGTGGGGGACGCAGCACAGATAGCACATTGTGTAGCTTTGTGCTTAACCTCAAACTAGTAACCATAAACGATATGTGTATGTCTTCTTTGATAATAACCTGACAAATAAGTGTTGTTTGCTACAAATTTTTGTTATTTTTAGGCATTTTGCAGCTAGAACTTGCGTTTTGTTACTACATAGTGAACTATTATGAAAATTGTGTTTTGATGATATAATTATGGATGTTGAAATACTCGAAAGCATCATTGTTTGTTTAATTTAGCCAAGCTAAACACTATTGAATTACAAACCTATTTGCGTTTAGGAAAACAAATCAATCAAAGTTTTTTTACAAACAAAAAATGAAGAAAACGCACATTTTGACTGTATTTATTTTGGTTGGGAAAAAGTTGCATATCCCTTTCGAGATGGGTCACGGGTGAAAGGACATGTCATATCGTTTGTTGACTCGCATTCAAAATTTTATTGAACTACTATTTCATGAATTTGTGTCAGTAAGTTTGGTATAAAACTGTAGATTATAATTCAAATTTTAGTACTATATATTACCCCATTTCTTAATTTAAAGCAAATAAAAAAAACAGATAAACATCGATTTTTGCGTGTCACGTGGTATGTTGAATGCAGCAGTACTGGCTCAAATTAGATGTTTGTGAAGTCAAAGTACTAAGTTTATTGTTTTGAACGAATTAGAATCTCAAATTACCGATATTGACAAGCTAGAATATAAAATAAGAGTCTTTATATTTTCAATTTGCTAAGATATTGCTCATGTAATAAATCAAACACAATGG
The DNA here is from genome assembly GCF_000517525.1 of Limulus polyphemus. NCBI lineage: Eukaryota > Metazoa > Arthropoda > Merostomata > Xiphosura > Limulidae > Limulus > Limulus polyphemus. The sequence goes on from NW_013665882.1 coordinate 712,496, forward strand.
CACCCCACCCACCTCTTTCCATTTTTGGAAACACTCCTTTATATACACTTCTATATGTTACATGAATAACCAATCGGAAGCTCAGAATGCCCTCCTAAAGGCTTTCTCAGACATTTTAACGGACTTGGTGCCATATCTTTCTTTTGAACCAATTTTGAACGAGATGGGATGTGTCTTTAGTCTGCTCGAAATTTCATATTTTTTTATACTAAAATACATCTTAGTTATTAAGCTTTATAAATTATAGTGGACTTCTATGGCATTGATGAAGTAATTCATGATTTTTCAATTATTCAAATGCATATATATAAAACCTAAAAAAATATTTTGTTTCATATCCTCCACGTGCAAAATCTTTAAAGGCTTAGCAACCTACGTAAAGCAGCAACCGAACACAAAGGTCGTAAGTAGAAGAGACAATTGTTTGCTTTACTTCTTTATTTACTGTTTTATGTTTTAGGAAAAATGTGTTTAAGAACTTATTTCTAAATAGAAATAAGATAGATACATATAGAATGTATAATAATTGAAATGTGACTGTATTTTACAAAATACTAGTCTCCTAAAACACACCCAAGACAAATTACTTTGCACAGACCAAAGGTCAGTTTTACGCTATTTGATATGATAACATGAGTGCACGTGAGCCGCGTCATTGTAACTTCTGTATTGTTAGCCAGGCATGGCTGAAAGGTCAAAATAATAAATACTAGACCACCCGTGACCCGTTGGGTCACCCAGTATTCAGAGGTCATGAAGAATGCAAGCTAACTTCAATATTGCCATCGAAATGATGGTTTATTTTGAGATAATTTAATTAAATATTTCAATTCATTCGTGATATTCATAATTCAAGAAAAGATATTTGATTGTTGATCGGGAGTAAAAGGAAAGACCATTTCATTTTTCAAAAAACTGAAGTCAGAGTTGATTGTTGATCGGCAGTAAAAGGAAAGACCATTTCATTTTTCAAAAAAGTGAAGTCAGAATTTTCAGGTATTGTGATGAATTAGTTCGTAATGTTGTGGTCTTTCCTCTTAAACCTTCTACAAAAAAGTAACAGTAACACTTTATTTTTCTTCGAATTACCTACCATAACCAAAGCACATTACTGAGAAATTCTTCAAGATCGTGTTTTTGTCATCTTACGCCTTTTAATGAAGATGGGAACATTGACAGGGAAATAGATTTGAACGAAGAAGTTTCGTAAAGAGCGCGAACGGTAGTGTGATGTAAAATTACTCTTCCTAGAAATTTTCATAAAAGTGACCCGAAAAACGGCGCTAACTCGGTAACCCGTGACCCGATGAAGATTCGTGAAGAGCGCAAACGGTAATGTGAATGATTTTTTGACTGAGAAAATAAGCAAACAAGCAAATAAACAAACTCAGAGTTTAGTAGTATATAGATAGATTCTTCAAGATCCTGTTTTTGTCATCTTACGCCTTTTAATGAAGATGGGAACATTGACAGGGAAATAATATAATAGCCAATGATCGGCGAGAGGTTTTCGATAATAAAATTTTGTTGTTGTTCTCGACTTGATTTTTATTTTATTACCTCGTCTCCATAGTTACTGTTTGCAAATAGTCAATAATATTGTAGGTCCATTTTATTGTTGTTAATTCTACGCGCCGTTATAACACATTTTCATCTCATCATTTAATTTCTGTTGTGCATATATTGTTGTATAAACGAAGTTTTATAATAATGGAATGTACGAAAAGTGACCCGAAAAACGGGGCTAATTCGGTAGCCCGATTTTAACGAAACTTGTTTTATTCTGTTTCTATTCTCATTTCATTACAAATACAGCTCTATTGTGCGCCGTTTTAGCTGCATTTAATTACAGACAAGCACACACACACACAAACAATCTTAGAGTTTTAGTAGTATATAGATAGATTATTGCCACTGCAAGGATTAATGTGAAAAGTCATTGTTCAGTGATCTGGCTACGGTTTGTTGATGTGACATAAAATAACACCAGATAAAACTAGATGTACTTTCGGAGGTTCCCCAAAAGTGTTTTTTTTTTTTCAAGAGTAAATAAAACCAAATTAAAAGTAACAAATATTTTTATTTCTTGCTTTTGAAGTTCATATATCATGCTGCATAACTATCGTGATTCATGGCATGGGCACGTTTTACTGATGTCACGACAGTACAAATTGCAACGTTAAGCTTCCCTTGTGTGACATCCTTTTAGTATCTACTAACTGATTGACAGACAACACACTATTGTATATTGGTGCGAGTGTTTAAAACAGGCGACCCCTCTAGGCGGCCTTACACAGAAAGTCCAGGTTAAAAAAAAAAGGTGTCACTAGACTGAACGCTCCAGTTTTTCTAATTGTCAAGGTACACGTTAAGTTTTTTGTTAATATGACGAAACCCTGGCAATATAAAGAATCTTCTGTGATCAGAGTTTTAAGCGATAATTTTCAGGAGTTTCTTAGAATATTCTGGGGAAAAATACAAACTACGTTTGAGACTTATTCTCTCCCAGCATTTATTGTATGTAAAGATAAATTAGTTCTTTAAAATTGTTGACGTTCATGTATACTTTTGTATGATTAACTTACAGATCTTTTACTAGAGCTGGATTATTTTGGCTATTTTGAAACTAAGTTCCACCAGTACCATTCATTATTTCAGATGTTAGTGTAAAAGTTTTGATTTTTTTATTTGTTTGTAGATAGAGCCTAGTTTCTTAAAACCAACTAAGGAAAAGTTTGTTTTGTTTTTTCTTTTGTTTAAACCAAAGTACATGCTCAATGAAAGTTTGAAGTATATGAAGGCCTAGAAAGCGGGTAACTAAGTTTTGGAGATGTTTGTGTCTAAGTATTTGTGTATTCTGAAATAAAAGTTAATATTATATTTACAGAACTATTTTAAACCAAAATACATACTCAGTGTAAGTTTGAAACATATGAACAAAATGTAGTTAACTATGTAAGCAACAGAAACACAGAAATCAAAGAAAATATTACAAAATCGTCAAATTATATATAGTTTTTTATTTGGAGAAGGCGACATTTCGATCTAGTCGTTTCTTCGTCAGTTCGTATGTACAGAAGCGACGTTTCGATCTAGCGCTCTTCGTCAGTTCGTATGTTCAGAATTCGAAAATTGCGTGCACAACATTTAGTTAAAAAATACTTTGAAAGTTACATAAATATTATACAAGTCGTAAAAACTGAGATGAATAAGAAAAATACATGAACATACAAATTAAAATCAAAATTGAAACAAAGTACAGAAAACGTGAAATTCTATAAGAAAGAAAAACGTTCATTTAAACCAAGAGGATGTGGGGTTCCCAGATCGTAGACTCACACTGCTAAAAACTAAGTTCAGATACTTGTGGTGGGAACAACACAGATAGCCCAGTGTGTAGCTTTGTGCTTAACAACAAACAAAACGTCCTCAACTGGATGGTTGTTATTGAAATGCTTTAGGGTATGACGAAGAGCTCCAGCTCGAGATGTCATCTTCCAGAAATAGAAATGTATACAACTTAGCAATTTTGTAACCTATTCATTAATTTCTGAAGTATATCAAGGCTTAGCAGGTGGGTAACTAAGTTTAAGAAATGTTAGTGTCTAGGTATTTGTGTAGTCTGAAATAATAATCACAACAGTATACTTACAGTACAGATGTTTAACATCGTTTGTTTGATGGCTTCATTTTGGATTAATTTCATATCTTTGAACTTTTACACTTTTATTTATTTTTAATAATGGCTTGTCGATTATTTAAAGTTATTTTTTATTGTACGATATTTACAAGGTTTGGAATTTTCTTCTTCATAGTTTAGCAAATAAATATTATTTAGATTTAACAGTTTCTTCTTCTTTTACAAGAATAAAGAATCCAAAAGAAAAGTTTTAAGTTATCTGTTGATAATCAGTGAGGGAAAAACTGCGATCAAGTAATACAAATGATCACTTTAGTAGATTTTACAACTGTAGGATGTTTATTCTTGTTCTCGGCGTTTAAAGAAAGCTTTCCTTTGAAGTATTTTTTGTGTTTAATGTAGTTAAATCTCAACTATAAAGTAAGGGTGCGATAAATATCAACGAGACCTTCCATCAGATTCTAGACAAAAAATTGATAAAATAGTTTTTTTTATTTTATTAAATGAGATGAAGCGGTGGAAAATCAGAAAGTATATAGATGGCGTGATCTTTTTTTTAAGTATGTAAACTAAATTGTCACATGACCATGGCTTTTTATATTCATACGGTTGCACATGATTTTTTCTCAAAATGATGTGAATCAACGTAGCAACACGAAGAGTGATTTTTAAGACGTTAATCTGTCTTATAATAAAGATTTTAATTGTCGAGTAAGCAATGTTGATCGCTTGAGTATTTTAGTATGTTTTAACTATTTACACAAGTTACTTGAATTTAAATATTATACCGTGTGTGTAAAAAGATTTTTTTGTTGAATAATACTTAAGTTTTAACTCTTTGCTGAATTATATTTGTGCCAAGCGTATAAGATTAATGGCTGGCGCTTATTGATCATTTTTTAAAGATGTCATTGGTGTATAAAACACGCTTAGGATATTATTTTTTAAGTTTAATTATGGTTTGTTCAAAACCATACCCCTTTTAAAAACTTTCCAAAGGTCTTCAACTATCAATTTAGCTGGTTAACCCACTTGAGCACGATCTGTAGAAAATACTTTAAAGCTTTACGGTCGAATGAATCTCGATTATACTTGAACAATAGCCTGACGTTTGTTAGTACAGTCCCTTATATCACTTAATCATGTTTAAAATCAATTTAAAAATACTTATGAGAATCTTATTGACAAGTAATCCGAAGTGATAATTCTGTGCTAATTACCTTGTAGTTCAAAACTTTGAACTCGAATAACAGCTTTCCTCAAAAGGAAACTTGTATCCTTATATATATACATATTTAAAATCATATACACAAGTGCTAAAATACTATAAATATATACATACTGTTTAACCAGCAACCACATTGTAGCTAAGAGATGGCGCCACTAGTGACATTAGGCAATGTCATCTAAAATGTTTAGCTCTTTAAAATAATTTTCTTGCATTATTTCAGAGTTTGAAAACTAACTTTTTGAATCCATATTCAGAAATGCATATCTTTATTTGTGAAAAATGAGTAGGTCCAATAATTATAGGTAATATAACATTCAGTAATGATACAAAACAAACAAGCTGTATATAAGAATTAAGGAGAAGCAATATAATTATATTCTATAGTTGGGTCAAACTGTTAGCAATTTTTGTTATGGCAAATTCTTCTTTACTCTAGAACAATTTTCAACGAGAATGAGGTGATAATACAACTCCAAAGCAGAAAGATTATAGTTAAAGAAATGTGATGGTTTGAGAGTTCTTGAAAACTGCATGTCAGTGGGGAACATTTCATCCCTGATGAAAGTTAATCTTTCAAAACTCTCCCATGTTGTTATTAGAATATTTTGTATACAGCATGAACGGCGATGCATATTGAAACTTCATCGTCTATAGCTTATTACACTCTGCATATAATAAACATCTATGATCACATGTGAGCTGTAACAGGCTTTAAACCTAACTTAACTATTTATTGTTTAGGGCCAGAAATAATATCGCAGACTCCAAATACTAATATTTTCAATATGAACACTTTTAAGTTTTTATGTATCTTCCTTGTACAAAGAGTTAAGTACGTTATATCTAAACGAGTTTGAATATGCAAATCAGCAAGTTACGAGAGAAACACAGCTAACATAAAGTTACGTTTGAACAGCATGTATCAGAACTACATTTGGACCTTGTTTGGTGTTTGGTAGGTAGAGGGGCGCTACTAAAAACTGATCGTTTTGGGGAAAGGTACGAAACAGCGTTTTCCAACGCAAGATATTCGTACACTCAAGTCATAATGATGTGTTCATATCGGGAATTTAGAGAACATAGGAATATGGATCAACTTGGGATAACAGGACTATCCAGAAAGAGACTTACAACAAGTTGTTCCTTAGCCATGGTAAGTAAAGTGCGGCATCTTGTAACAAGTGAGAATGTGCGAACACAAAGGTCTATAGCAAAATCGTCCACATACCTAAAGCAACAGTGCACGAGATAATCAAGAAGGAACTTCATCTGGAAAAGCAACATAAATCACATGTACACAAGTTGTTTCTATGACATATCCGTTCTGTCGTTGCTTGCCTCAAGCAGCTCCAGAATGCAACAGGTATTCATGCTAGTCCGTACGAAAACATACCGGTCGAGTCATTGAATAGAGCGCTTATGGATTTCTAAACAATTAGACTATTGAAATTGGCTCTAGGAACGTTGTTCTCGTACACTAGATGGCTTATGGAAAGCAGCAGTGAGTAATGATGTTTTTTGGAATGACAGCCTTATGTTGAATCCTTTTGCAATGGTAACTACCTTTGCAGGGTTATTGTCAAGATACATGTAGAGTATTATGGATATGGCGACACGAACTTGAACGATATCATGAGACTCGAAAATCGGTTTAATGTAACGTATGCTCAACCCCTGTAACAGTTACAAATAATGGTTACATTTTTATATCATTATTAATATATTTAAGCATGGATTTGTTCGCTGGCTTTATATTCGAGCTCTTCGACCTATACGCTACGCCATGTCGTCAATGTAACCAAATGAAAGTGATTTTTAAAAGATGACCTTTTAAGACCAATGAAGAGTGAAGCCATTTAATCGTTGTTACTAGTTCTGTTTAAAGTCAGGATGTAGTTATATTTTCATACTTTTACGTATGAATGTATTTGGAAGTGGAAGTACTATATGTATAGTCAGAGAGAATATTTGGTCTTATAACAGTGGCCAACGTGTCATTTTCGCCAGATATAATTATAGGTGAGCTAGATAGCCTTTAGAACGCTGATTCCAAATCTATTTTTGGTTTTCCTCTAGCGTGTCAAGTTTTCGTGATGAGACCAATCAAATTTGAAAGGTTATTGCCTTAATTATAATTTAAGTTGTTGTACATTTCTTTTTTCGTAAGTGTGTATTGTATACATTTAACCAAGTGTATGGTGTGTATAATGACTGGTGTTCATTTCAGCACAATTTAGGTAATAATCACACATTAGGTTAGTTAATTTTATTCATTTTTTGGTACAATTTCCATAAACGTTATATATACCACACACTTGATTAAATTTATACAGTACACACTTATGAAAAAAGAAATGTACAACAACTTAAAATATAATTAAGGCAATAACCTTTCAAATTTGATTGGTCTCATCATGAAAACTTGACGTGCTAGAGGAGAACCAAAAACAGATTTGGAATCAGCGTGCAAAACTGGTCTGGCAAAATGTACTTACATCTTTGATGGGACAAAAAAAGTTCGATTTTGTCGACCGGTGTAATAAGGAATTTATTATGGAACAGATATTCACCGTGTTTCACAAATATAATTACTCTAACTCCCAAAACATTAAAGAAGTATATTGTCTAAATATGGGCTCTAACTCGAATGAGTGGTTGTCTAATAAATGGACCATAATGATTATAACAATATGATTCTACTAATGAGCAGCCACTCCGATCTTTTCACTGGTGGAGCACTGTTTCTCAAGTCCTTGGTGATTTATCTTCATTACATGCTATTTTGAGTTGTCTCATTTAACTTACTTTCTCGGGCTTCCATATCATCTTATTCTTCTTCCATATGGTTGCCTTAACCTTTGAAAAGGTTTCCTTCCGCATGGTCGCCATCTTTCTGTTCCTTCTCACATGACTGTCATCAGCTCTCCAAACATTGTCTACTTTGCAAGAACAGGATGCAACTGAGAAAGTGGCTTACAAGTGAACGAAGTTCCTCATCTGATTAGCTCTAATGGAACAAACGTGTGCTGCTGTCAACAGCTTAGGTGTACTGAAGCCTATTACATATTTATGATAACCAAGGAATGCAGCAATCATTGATATAGCATGGATATCTGAAGATTTTTCTTTATATGGTGATGGACGCGTGAAATTGGTAAATTAAAGTACGAAAAACTGAAAGATAATTAAGAATTGTTAATTAAGCAGGAATAATTAGCAGAGAGACGAGAAACTGTGTAGGTCCGATTTAGGTGTTGAGTTATACATTATACTGTAATAAGGACAATTTGTATCCCTTTTCTTATGAGAGGCACTTAATCCTTTCTTCTTGGTCTGCTACGCTGATTATCTTTACGAGCTGTAGTCAACAGACTGAAAGAACACTACACTGTTTGACATCAGCAGTGTTTTTAACTTCATTTTAGATTCAGAAATAGTGCTTCATTCAATGATATCAGTGACAGGAATTTTTTCTCTACTTTTCCATAAAAAAAAACCGAAAGAAAAACCTGCACCGACGACACACTATTCTCGCGAAATTCCCATCATATGCTGAGTGGATAGACAAATCACAGGTGGTGTCAACTATTTTAATATATTTCTCCTGTCAATTGTCAACTGCCAACAATATTTTTAGAAGAATTTCCATGCTGACAATGCTACAAAACGCTTACATAAAATTAAACACAACAATATACAACCAATAGAAAAGTTAATGTTCAACAATATTTTGAGTTTCATATCAATACATACATTTATTCATATGACAAATAATTACTTTGTTAAATAAAATAATAAAACGAAGATCAACGTTTTTTTCTACTTGCACAAACATCTATTTGTAAAGTTAAAAAATTAAAAATAGACAAGTTTAAAGAAACTTAAAACTTTACATGTTTCTTTTAACTTGTACATTTTTACTTTTTTACCTTTACAAATAAATGTTTGTGCAAGTAAAAAACGTTGATCTTCGTTTTATCATTTTATTTAACATCTTTGCAAAAGAATTATCAGTTTTCACGTATAGAATTACTTTGTTTGTTTTTGTACAATGGGCTCTCTGAGTTTAGCATAATGAATCCTTAAAGTATCTGCTGAGCCACCGTAGGAAACATAACATATGTTTTATTCAACTTGTTGAAATAATCCTCCATGATGTCTGAACGGCCAGAGCCTCTTTGTTTCATAATCCTCCATGAAGTCTTAACGACCAGAGCCTGTTTGATTCATAATCCTTCATAATGTCTTAACGGTCAGAGCCTCCTTGATTCATAATCCTCCACG